>NC_056747.1:436382362-436637362 GCF_019279795.1 Protopterus annectens | reverse complement strand
AGAGGGCCAGTGAGGTGCTCTATTTGACATGAAGTGGGAGTCTGTTCCACCGGTGCGTTAATCTTTGGGAAACAAAGCTGTCCCTCAAGCAAGTTCTATTAATGCCACATACCAGGTTAAGGCCTTTGGAACAAGTAACCTGTGTACCATTTGACTTTCTGATATGCAGCATTTCCAATAAAGCAGGGTGCCTTGTATACAAAGCAAAGATCGCCTCTGAGTAGTCTGTATGAAACTGAATAAAGTAACAGTGATTTCAGATGAACCACATAGGACAGATGCTGAAGACCTTGAATTTTCCTTGTGAGGAACCTTTGTGGTCTCTCCAATTGCCACAGGTGCTTGGAAAGGTACATACTAAAAGGGACGTTGTACTCGATCATTGGCCTGATGAGGGAAGAGTACAGGGAGGTTATAACTTCTTTTTTTCTGGAGGCAATGCCATTACCTATGAGATGAGTACTATAGAATGCCCTTCTTACCACTGTGAAGACATGGTGATCAAAGGTAAGGTTGCTGTCAACCTGTGTCCCCAGGTCTTTCACCACTGAGTGTGTACTTGGGTTATTGCTATTGATGTGGTAGTTAGCAGGAACATCGCTCTTACTGAAAGGGATGGAAATACATTTTTTGCATTGAGTTTAAGACCATGACTTTGGCACCACTCATTAATTTGTGTAAGACCCTTTTGTAGGATGCTGACACCATTTGAAGATTCTATGACCACTCCCAGTTTGCCATCATCAGCAAACTTCGTCAGCCACAAGCCTTCAGTTTTTGCTTGTACTTCAGAGAAATAGCTTCCAAACAGTAGCAGTCCCAGGACTGATCCCTGTGGACCACCACTGGTTGCAAGTCTACTGTCAGAGGTGGATTCCCCTATTTTTGACTATATGGGATCTATCAGTGAGCCAGTTAGCAACCCATATAATGATACAAGGGTTGATGCCTAGCAGGGTGATTTTGTCAATGATGCCCGAGTGGGGCATAGTGTCAAAAGCCTTGGCTAATTCTAGGTAGGTTGTATGCACAAATTTCCCTTTGTCGAAGGCCTTGCTAACTATCTTTAAGAAGTCTACCAGGGTTTAACATGCATGCTCTCCCTTTGAGAAATCAAGACTGTGTAGGGTCAAGTGTTACCTATATCTTTATTGATAAAGGTCCATGATGATTCATTCCATGACCTTGCAGATAAGGCTAGTCAGGCTATAAAGTCTATAGTTCCCAGGGTCAGTAGAAGCACCACTTTTGTGCAAGGGAATAATGGTGGCCATTTTCCATTCAGCTGGGATGAAGCTGGTGCTTAGACTATGATTGAAAAAAAAAAAAAAAAAAAAAAAAGTATCCAGTGGTGTTGCCAATTCTTTTTGGAGCCCATGTAGGATGCATCCTGGGATGTCATCAGGTCCCATATATGCTGTGTTTTTGGCATTAAAGAGGGCATTTGCTACCTATTTAGAGATACAAGTTGGGGGACAGGTGGTAGGGATGTCATGGGGTATGTGTGACAGGGACAGGGGAGTGAAGTTTTTCATAGAACCTGTCAGCCAATAAGTTAGCTATGTCCACAGGCTCACTATATGTGGTATCATTAACTACCAGTTTAGCACAAATGCCTTATGGTTATCCTTAGTTGAGGAAGCTGATTTGGATTCATAGTTTGCTTTGGAGGACTTCACAAGAAGTCTTATTTGCTTGTTTAAGTGGAGGAGGGACCATTTCCAATTTAGGGCTTGCTTCCTCTTACTCTTGGACAGCAATTTCTTCCTGATATTGTTAAGCCTGTTAATAGCAGTTGTCCACCACGCAGATTTGATCTTCCTTGAGGAGCTTGTTTTGGTCCCATCAGGTGTGGCCAAGTCAATGCAGTTTTAAAAGCGTTTATATAAAGCACTGGTGTAGAACTCTGCATAGCTGCTAGCTCCATCTGAGGGGGGAGGTTCAGTGAAACTATTTATATACCATCTCATAACAGCTTATAATCTGCTTTGGAGAAGGTTTTTTTTTTTAGTTGCGGTTGGGGGGGGGGGTCAGGTGTAATGCTTACTTCAAATGAGACTGATATGCGGGCAGATCTCACCAGGGAAGACTGCACAGTGGGGATGCTACAGTGATCCCCCATATTGGTAAGCACCAGATCCAGGATGTTGGCACCACTTGTGAGGGTGTCAACCAGCTGGTCCAGGGAATTGGAGTTAATGAAGTCAAGGAACCTTTGGGCAAGTGAGTTTGAGCACAAGTAATTTACCCAGTCAATGGATGAGTAGTTAAAGTTACCCAAAACCATGGTGTTCAGATGCATCTTGATAGATTCAAGTAGATCCAAATAGGCAGAGTGGATGTTCTGATTCATGGAGATGGTCCTGTAACTAGCAATGACTTGAATAGGTGTCCTACCAACAGTTAATTGCACCTGAATTCTCTCCAGGTAATTGTACTGTTTAACCAATCTGGAGGTGTATTTATCTTTAATGGAATATTGATACACCATCTCCTTTAGTTTCCACAACTTCAGTTTGTGGTCTGAATGTGTGGAAGGAGGTGTAACCCAGTACAGCTTGGGTGCTCTCCACAGCCTTGAACCAGGTCTCTGTGACTGCACAAATGTCTGCTTCTTCCAAGGTGAGGACTACTTCCAGTGAATGAAGTTTTATGTTAAGAATTTTAACGTTTAATAGCATAACCTTGAAGTTGTTTTTAGATGGAGTTTTTACATCGGGAATTTTGTCCTTGAGACACTACCTAAAAAAGACATTGTGGGGTGGCAAGAGCCATCTCAGGCAAAACAGAGGTCTGTCGATCATGTCATCCCAGGCTGACCAATACTGGATCCCCTTAGAATGACACAAGAAACTAAGCCAATTATTGAAGTCAATTATTTACGGTTTGTATTGAGGCATTATTCTAGGTGAAGGTAAAATTGCTGCTCAAGGCTAGGGACATACCTGCCTGAGACACAGTCTCAGCGCTCCAGCATATCTCTCCGCCTGTAGTCCGGAGAGGTACATCTTAAGTTTTTACACTAGCATGGACTATGACGGAGTCATAACAGTACCTGTTGTTGAGAGACTTGAGTGCATGTGTGATATGGCATATCCTGACACCTGGCAGACTGTTGACCATGACGTTTTCCTTATCTAGCCTGGTGAGAAGGATATCCATGTGTCTCACAATGGAATCACCTATGACTAATATGTTTAGTTTTTTGTTTTGCCTTAAGGGCTTGACAGGCGAGACACTGGTGCATGAGCTATTATGTGTATTGTGTTCTGTACAGGAAGTATTGTGTAGCATACTTGTTTTTGCGAGGCCTCTGGTGTTTAGGTACGTTTCTGGTGAGGACCTCCGCATATGTAGGTATGTGTAATGTGGGTTTGGGTGGTGTAGGTGGTGAGGTGTGCATGCTGACAACCTGCTCGTTGTTATATGTATTGACTTTGTGTGTGAGAGAGCATGGATTCAAGGTTCTTAATATAGTTGTATCTCTCATGTTGAGAAGTGTTCACTGTCCTAGTGGATGTGATTTGTGTAGAATTAACCATCCATGCTAATGGATCCATCAGTATCTTAGTATGCATTAGGAGTTTCTCCAGCATTACCCCTCTGAATATTAGGGGCAGTTTCTGTGTGTGATACTGCAGCATGTGTAGCCCCAGACTTTCTTCCACTAATAGCAGAAGGGAGAAACTCTACTGTGTGGACACTGACACCATTTCCCTGAGGATCTGGGGGTCATTGACTGTACCCACACTGCTGCTAAGGGACCATCTGTATCACATGGTATCTAGAATGGCAATCATAATAGCTTCCACTGCAACTGCCTGGTGATGTGTTGTATATAGAGTGGTATTTATAACACATCGGTATGCCATCCAGGCAATTTCCATGATTTCCTCTTCTAGCACAAGTGCAACCTATTTGAGATGGAGTACAATACTGCACTATTGCAGACATGGAAAATCAAGCTTTTGTTTGGACTTCTGAAGGTCTGCTTCCAGAGTTTGGATACATCAGATGGTGCATTTCAGTATACTTCAGAGACTTGCAGCAAGATTTTTAGTCTGTGCCATGCTATACATGGTTGTAACATGGCCCTTCATGTGTCACAGGCAGGTACATCATTCAGTAGGGTTTCAGGGAGTGAGGTGGTGCTAAACTGAGGGACCCAGAGTAGCTTGCCCAATAAGCTGTCACCAAAGTAGAGCCAAAGGAGTGTTAACACACAGGACAGAGGCAACGACTGACCATGAACATGGATGTTCTCTCCAGTACAGGGTGCCCCATCTACATAAGGTTGTCATACATTCATAGCATGGCCATGATGAGCATTTCTCAGCATCCTCTCAGATGCACCAGTGGTTACTAATGGCCACCTCCAATCTAAACGGGCATGTTTGTTCCAGGTCCCCATATGACATATCACTTTATATATATATTGCAGCATGTCCTGCAGTATCTGAAAATGTTGCTGTTCGTGCAGTACATGCACCACCTCCTCTAATGTGCTGGGAGTAGGGGCCATCTGTACCTGGATTACTGACCTATACATTCACCGAAGGATGCCAAGGGTGACACAGGTGCAGGAATGCACTAGAGGCATGGCGGCAATACTATCTACACATCTGTTCCCCTATCCTGGATTCAGACATCTCATAGGCAGTGTGGCCTTTGATTCCATATGTATCAGTGACAGTTATGTTGCTTGAGTGAGGCAAATACTGACAGTGTGACCAGCACTAAACACAGGTGAGGTTGCCATCCATTATGGGCAAAGCAAATGTTCTCCAATGCCAGCATTGTTGACAGTGCCACTGTGTCATGTGTGTTGTGCCATCATTTTCAGCCACTAATGACCCATTGACATTAAGCATGCTCTGAACTGCTGAGTTATAGATTCTACCACTGAAACATTTGAATGCATAAAGATAAAATACTGATGGTAATGATGGATAATAGAAGCGACTCCCAGCACCATGTAACATATACAGAGATTGACACGTCAGCTGTATTATGTACCTTGCATGTTGTCACTGTTGCAGCCCTAATGTCCCTGGATGACAGTTGTACATCATAATGGTTTTTGCAAGAAAATCACACTTGTAAGTTATTGTCCTAAGTAGTGGCTGTAACTTGGTGCATCCCGTATGGACACCTGGGTAGTCACCACCAGCCCAGTTCCCACATCCAAGACACTACTAGCTAGATGGACTCTCACCTTACCTTGAGTGGGATACCAGGAATGTCTCCACTTTCATGAAACACGTCTGTGGTTCTAATGCACCCTCTGCAGTCAGCCTGTTTCAGGTAGTATATTGGTCTTTGCATACTGCACATCAGTGATCCTGTGATGCCCCTGTATTAATGCCCCATTATTTCCACCCCAAAAACATTTACTACCTGCCCCAGCCCATGACAAACTTGGTCACAGAAGGTCGCATCTGTTTTACCCACTTTAGGGATATGCATCTCATGTGGGCATAGGGTCTGTAGTAGCACTCTCCCTCTCTCTCTGGTGCAGTGAACTTTTCCAGGTGTTGCTGTTCCCTTGATTCCACAAAAAAAAAAAGACATGCACACATGTGGATCAGGATGAGCCTGCGCAACTGCCCATGTCATGGTTCCTGTACTGCCCCCTGCCCCCATTCAGTATCCACAGCCTTGTTTACTTCTACGTGTCACCATTCTGACATATTATTTAGCAGCAAGGAGTTATTAGCAATACTTGCTGTTCATTAGATCTGGGCAGACAGCACAGTTTAATGGAGACCTCATATCCCCTCCATGACATATTTTGCTGTACATGTATAAACAGTATGCTGTTGGAAAAACTACATAGCAGGACAGTAACCTGGCTCCCCTGTACTATGTCCCCTGTCGCTTCACCAAGTTATCTACACACACTTCCCAGTAATTGAACCTTGCTGCCTATATTGTGTGCTCAATGTAGTGTTCAGGTCCATTACAGTTACTTTTGGCTGCTGTTTACCATTATGGCAGTTTGCACTATCCACTATATTCTCATCTCTTGGTTGCTTGTCATAACATTGTGCCCTGCAATTCGCACCAAAATAGTTCTTGTACCAAAGTAATTGTACTAATGAGGCAGTCTCTGAATTGCAGTTGTAATGTGATGTGTCATCAGCCACAGCTACAATTGCTATGCATATATCTGTCCATTCCTGGGCTGGGTAGTAATACGTACACATGCATGGCCAATCTGAAGGACATATCATAGCTTAGTCAGGTTGCTATTCCTTTACATCATGTTGCCATGCTGGTAGACAAATTCATGTCTGCTGTATGTGGCCATACATACTGGACTACCATTTTCCTTCTTGTTCTGTACCTCAGAGTTGACATGGCCCCTTCAGACACTGACTGTAGCAGGCCCCCTGGTTGGTCCAGCCAGGAAATTAAGATCTTCCTTCAGCTACTGCACAGTGACCATAGAGACCACCTGTTGGGGAGGTATCATGACCCCTTCTATAAAACTGATTTGTGGCACTAGCCTGCCAAGGTACTGGACGATACCTCTGTCATCAATCTCTGGTGAGCAGTGTAGGCAGAGTTATTGGGACTTGTGGTAGTATTACCTGTCTGTCACTGGTGGAGCAGATCTGGGTAAGGGAGCATGGGAGGGAGAGAGACCTTATTCTGTACTTTTTGTTTGGCTTTGTACCTTTGGCTTATTACCTTCAAAGATGCATACTAGGCTAATGATCACAAGGGCCTGTTTGCCTAGCTATACATCCAAAATCTCTGAAAAGTTCTGGTACCTTTGATGAGTGTAAACAGGAGTTTGGCAGATAAACATTTACAGACTGCCTGTGTCCATTACAGACATATTGGGCTAGGGAGGATCTCTGCTTCATGTGGATAGGGACTGTTCCAGAGAAGGGTAGACTCTGGGATACATATCAGTCTCCCCAACAGGTCCAAATCCTGAACCTTGTGTCTGTGAGATAGACACCTTAACCATGATGCCAACCCCCAACCAAAGGTAAGAATTAAATCCTGTTTATTCTGTCTGTGAATTAAAGACCTTAACCATTATGTCAAGCTGTAACTGCATTTTGTTGTCAGGAGTATGCCGTACTGACCATGTGTTTTGTGTTACAGTGACTGAGGAAACTGAAACCAACAAAATGTCCTCTCTAGGAAATGTGACAGGTTCTCCAGGTGGCGGGTGAAGTATAGGTTTATTGAAATAGTGCAACACAGAGAGCAATAAAAAAGTGTCATCTGCATGTACAGCATGACTTACTCTTTTTACATTAAATTTGCCATGTTTTTCTTCATTTCCTGTGTACTTTTATTATGTTTATTAAATAAGAAATGTAAATTATGTCATTTACAGATACATACCCTTTATCTTCTTTACATTCTCAAGTTCTATGCTTGCAACCAACATATTCTTGGTGTCATTTTCTGTAGCCACCCCTTAATTATAGTTCAGCTTCTAAAATTCTGTACTTATCTGCTAGTTTTGACCATTAGATACTGGATCCCTCAGAATTTAATTCCTCTATTAAGATAACAGGGAAAAGCCGAAAAGACAAACAAACATTAAGAAAACAAAATGTGGTGAAGTTTCCACTGACTTTCAGTCATTGTAAATATTCTAATCACAGGCATAGTCACAATGCTTGGTAATGGGACTGCCTGATTTCCAATGCTTTTTCCACAGGAGAGGCAGTATTGCAATTCTGAGACTGTTTTGTGCTTGGGTGGTCAATAATACGGAATCTTTATAATCTGTAACACTAGATCAAAGGTATTCTCAGATTTTCAGATATAAAAAGACTAAATAAATTAAACTAAGAATTCATACTGAGCGTGTGAATTTCAATTACAGGATTTTACAGCAGCACCTTAAAACTGCAGGAATTAAATTGTGTTGAATGCTTAGTTCCCTATAGACTGAAACCACCACGGGACTACTGCCATTTCCCATTATAGTTTAACACCATTAAATAAAGTCTGTGTGCAGTGTGTGTGTTTTTTTACATGTAGAGAGAACTCATTCTTGGGAGGGAATTGGCCTTGACTGATAATTAGTTTATTTGCTAACTGTTCTTTCCCTTCAGGCTCTATTTTCACTTAGTATAATTACATGCACACTAGTTAAAATGACAACTTTTGTTGAATATCCTTTTTTCATGTGTGTGTTATTCAGGTAAAGCTTATGGATGGATTTATGCCAGTTGTCCCATGCAAAAGAGATTTATTATTGTGGGTCAGTAGAATACCCCATGTTCAGTTACATTTGGGCTTCACCAGGTGGAAAGCTTGCAAATTCTCTTTACATTTTGTTATATCTGCACTTCATTCAGTCTAATATACCAACCTTCTCAGTTTTGTTTGCTGTTTTTGCAAAGGCATGAGACTGGCTTAATTTCCTGCATGTTATTTACATGCATCCTTTTGGGTTATCTTATATTCTCCATACTACATACTCAGTATATTATTACATACAGCAGTGTCAGTGGCACAACAGGTAGTACACGTGCCTTTAGTGTAGAATGTTGTGGGTTCTATTCCCACACTGAGTAGATAGACTGTTATCACTGCAGTGCAGCATAGAGAGGGTGCTGCATTCCTGAACATGTTACTTTTAAAAAGAGAGTTACACTGAAGTACTATCTGCTTGAGATAGTTGCTCAAGTGAATATAAAAAGTTCCAACGGTCCTATTAGAGGTCCTTTATTTACAAAAATCTGTCTTATTTACAAATTTATAGGTATACAAATCTATTTACACATTCACAGTTTCTTACAATCATACAAAATTTTTATTCCTATTAGATCCCAGTTCTTTTTCAAAAACCACAATAGGATTTTTACTTAATATTGTTGCTAAACTCCATTTACCATTAAACATACTTTAATTTATTCTTTCATTCTGTATAACCCATATAATATAGTAACTCTATCCTTTTAAACATATTGTCATATCTATATTTATTTTATCCACTTTTATATCTTCAAAAGAATCTTCTTTACATAGATTTTCCCCATAACTTTTTTACTCATTTAAATTTCAAAAACATATTTGCTGCTGTTTCTTCTTCTTGACAGTGTACACATATTCTATCACACATCTTTTTATAAAGGCATATTTCTTTTTACTGAATCTATTGCCTGTTTTCACAAAAAATCTTGACATTCTACTTTCTGCTTGCACCATTTGATTTATAGTTTTTTTTCATCTCTTAAATTTTCCAATGGCTTTACATAATAATGGTTTTAAAATGACATTCTTGCACTCTAATTTTTATCTTTTTGATATCAATTTTTATTTTTCACAAAAGTATTTTTCTTATTTTATTTCTTCATTTATACATTTTTTCTCTTACTCTTTACCATTCCCCAAAATTTATCATACTTATATTTATAGAATGTTTCTACTAATCTCTCATATTTTTGCATTTTTGCATACTTTGTACAAATTTAATGAAGCAGCATAAATCACTGGGTTAATTAACCCTAAACATCATTCTCCAGCATTAACATACAAAACTCCTCTTTTTACTGAGTTTTGTATAAAACCCCATACAACTGAAAAAAATCTGCAATAATTCCTTTTCAAATACTGTTTGCAACGGAAACATACTTCCCAAGTATGCTGTTTTCCCATCAGTACTGAATTTATCAAATAAGCTTTTCTTTCTGAATAATTTATATGTTCTCCAGAAAAGACAGGTTTGTTTTATTTCTAAATTTTATACCAAACACAGAAATTGCATTCATTGTAAAATATATACCCCTTATCTTTACTACTTTACCTAAATCTTTACTTTTCTCTTTATTTAAAGCCATCCATATCATCTCTAGTCACTTATTTCTGCAAATTACTTTTTATCCAAATTTAGTTTTTTTTCCCCCCAATTCTAGTGTCATCTTCATATGTTAACTGAACTGGAATTCTTAACCCTTCAGGTTTTATATACATTGCCAGCTTCCTTTTGTGGTTTCACATACTATAGCATTCATAACTAACAAAGAAAATACACAGTTCATTGGAGATCCCTGTCTTACACCACTCTTTATATGTACCTCTTGGCTTAACCAGTCATTTATTAGTATTTTTACTTTATTGTTACTATACCCGGACATACATCATTTCCTAACTTCCCCCCTTATATTCTTCATTATTACCCATAAGACTTCATGTCTACTTGCATCAAATGCATTAGGGTCTCCTGTCATGGATTTTCACTTCTTTTCTATTCATATCATTATTAATTCTTTAGAACCCTTCCCCATTATACTATACTATTTTCCATATTATTTTCAAATCCCTTTTGTATCATTTTCATAAAGATATTATTCAATATTCGTCATCAGATTTTTAATAATCTTCAATCATATTTTTTCCAAGTGAATTTAAATATTCCACTACATAATTCTTTGTACATAAAACCTTCATTTAACCATTCAAGATCTCTAAAAATACTTTTATGCCAAACCTTTACATTTGTATACATTTCTTAAGCTATTCCATCTGGTCCTTCAGCCAAATCTACATTTACTTGTCCTAATCCTTTAGTTGATTTAAAGAAATCTCTTTACAATTCTTTATTCTTTTAATTTTCTACTTTGAAATGTGTTCACTACTTTCTTTTTTCTTTAAACATTTCTTGAACATATCGTACATTATTCATAATCTTTTCATGAGTCATATTTCTCATTTTACATTTTTTATTTCTCTCCTTACACTACCATCTCCCTTTACTAGTCTGCTTACGTAACTTGATACTTTTTTCCTTGGAAAAATATGTTTACCTATACAATTCTTGCATTTTTCTCTCGATTTCTTTCATATAATTCATGTTCTGTCAATGTGCTTTCTATTATTATGTTCCAAATCTTTCAGTGCATTGTTATATGTTCTTTTATATTCTCGCTCTACTTTTCTCACATTGCCACTGTAAAGTACTTTATATTTTTCCTTAAATATCATCCACCATTCAGACCAAATTGCTATAAAATGTTATAGCAATATGATCTCTCCTTTGTCATTTATCATTTTTATTCCTTTACCTATTTTTATATATTCCTTGTTTATCTCTAGCCATATTGCAAGGTAACTAGAAAATCCTATTTCAACTACCTCCCCTTCTGCTATAACTAAGCCTTCTGATAGTATAAAATCTATTTCAGTTCTATACATACACCTTTTGTAAGGCTTTGAATTTTTGTGCCAAAGTTTCAACTTACCACATCTTATAGTGTCCAACACTTTTTTTATATCAGTTCCTTTCTATCTGTTCCTCTTACATTTCAGTTAAAGTCTCCAGTTATTCTAATATTCATATTTATCACTACACAGTCTGAAATCTGATGAAATACTTTTTTTCCATTTTAAATCTACAATGGAAAATCTTCCCATTTTTGCTAAAGCTACATCTAATATCTTTACTGTATTTCTATAGAATATGGCAATTCCAGAACATTTCTCATTTCCCAAATTCCAGATTTTTCTTCCCCATACTTTCTCCGTTTGCAATCCGTCATTTGTTAAACATTTTGTAGATGCAATTATATTAAATGACACAGTAGATGTCTTACACCACAACAAAATCTCCACTTTTCTTACTATATTCTTAATACTATTCACATTTACAGAAATCACTCAAATATTCATTTTCCTTTTCCCTTGGATTTATGATTTTATAACTTCATAGCAAAATTACTAGGCTAGCTTTCTTAATTGGCTATTCCAAGTCCAATTTTCTTACATTTGTAACATTTCCATTTTTTGCATCATGTCCCTTTTCCCCACAAATATAACCTTTTATTTTGTCACAGTTACTTATCAAATGTCCTTTTCCACAAAAAAAAAAAAAAAAAACAGGTTTTGGGTTGTCCCCCAGTATTTTACAACACTCCTATTCTCCTCCACATTTTTTGGGCTTGGTGTATATTTAATGTTTTTCTTTCTATTTACAACACAATATTATAATCCCAGCCATCGGTCCATAAACCCCTTTTGTCAAAATTTTGCACATAAGGTTTTCAAAAATGACTTCAAAGTCTTTCTACCTGTGCTTGAAATTGTACATGAATTTTCTTTTCTTGCCCTGCTAAATGCTTTCATCACACAAGGATTCCATGGGTTACAGTATTTTTCATATTCAAGAAAATGTTCCCTTGAAAAAATCTAATTTCACAAAATGTCTCCATGTTAATAATAAATGCTCACCTCATGTGTTTTTATACCCAAAGAAGCTATTAAATTGCTTCTTACCTGTCATTTCTTTGTCTTCTTTATTTTGAATCTTTACCACGTCCTTCCATTTTTCATCTTCTGCCTTCTTTTCCACTACTCCCCTTCTGTCTTATTTTACTTACTCTGCCTAGGTTTTCTTTTCCATCTCGCAGCTATTCTTCAGGATTGTTCAGTATAGTCTCTGCATAATCCTTTTGTATTTTCTTCAAAATGTCCCCTCCCCCAAGGGAGCATTTCCATTTTCTGGTTAACTCTGCATCACCATTTCTTTAAGTAATCATTCCACAACCCTTCTGACTGGAGGATTGTAATTATGTATCTATCATTTGCGGACTCATCTCCATTAGATTTCATTGACATCTCCTCGGAATCCTGCACACATCCTCTGGTCTCAATATTTGATTTCGCCTCCATTTCTCAAACGTTTCCATCTCCTTCTCTTGCCATCTGCCTCCCTGTTTCTCCAGTTCACCTCTATGCCTGGAATGGAAACAAGTGCTCCTGTAAAATGGTTCCCATTCACACCAAAGACAGGTAGGGTAAGTTCTGATACCCTGGTCCAACTCTCCCTTGTAACATATATACCACATTGGGTCTCACTGGAAAAAGACCATTAGCCTAGTGGCACTAACTCAAATAAATTACATAAATACTCGTGCTGGGAATAGATTCAGTTGCTTCTTTGGCTGGGATGTCACCACCACTAACAAGAGTGTCAGGTTCAGGTACAGACCACAATCAAGACCAGTAAAGAGGAGGAAAAGACCCTATGACCACCCCTTTCATAGATGTCCATCTCCAGTTTTCAACAATGCCCTCAAGTTTGCCTCAGAATGTTATGTTCCTTATAATTACGGAAAATATTCTTTATTGCAGGATACATATTTAACAGGATATCAATGAAAGTGTTAAATACATGCAAAATTCCAGATGCAACAGAGTAAATCGAACTATACAAGATAACTATCAAATGTCTTAATACCGGTATACACATATGGTATACAAGACCTGAATATTTTGAAGGAGTCATTTAATAACCAAAACTGTTTAACAGCAATCTTAGGATGCCCAGTTTCTTTTTTTAAAGAATTATTTGTTGCAGTACAAATATTTTTTGAACAGTTTTAGTAGACTTAATTACATACAAAATACCCATATCAGGTAAGAGAAAATTAGGAATGTTCAGACAACACATGTAGAAACATATTGCATATCATGAGAGTGCACGTCTTCAGAGAGCAAATTAACCAGAGCCATTCATTTAGCAATATCCCATGACTAGAAGTGGGCACGAAAGTTACAAGGACCAGTTTGGACTGTTAGTGTCTGGTTTACCTACCCTTGAATGAGCATTTTAGGAACACAAGCTAATAAAGTTCCAGAGGGATGCTAGAGATTATGTTAATGGCAGACCATTTTCTTATCAGAAGTCTGTCAGATTTCAATAAGGAGGGACGGAACATGTTTGTGATTGTGTTCAGACCACAGATAAAAAGAAATCGGTCTATTTAAAAAAAAAAAAAAAAAGCAGGGAACACATCAGACACATCGGCTGAGGAATCCTCTACCATTGATACAGATGGGGATTTGGTTATGGAATCTCCTCCAGTTTAATAGAAAAATTCTTTTAACCCTTTAAAACCAGAACAACTGCTGGATACAAACATTCTAAAAGGGGCATTAACACGAGATGCCGTGTTACATTTGATAATTTCAAAATAGATACACGTTCAATTGTGCACATCATCTCTTCTGCCACTTTATCTTTGGCAGAATTGGATTTAATGAATAAATGGTTAAATTTTGTACCAATTTGTGTCCAAGGAGATTTTTGTGAAAGATGTCATTTCTTTTTGCAGAAGACTACATTTGCAATTGTTTTTGATAATAAAGCTATATACTGTTTGTGTTTGGTTCTTGGTTTTCTATACATAGCAGTACTGAATTAAAATTTAGAAGTTCAAAGTTTCATTCTTCCTATGAATAAATATGCAGCAGTGGTTCGGAGTAGGTAAGGATTTACATTTTAATATTCCATATGGTGTTAATCAATGGAATAATTGTCTTTTGTACAGAAAAAAGCTTTACAAATTTTGAAAGCTAATACTGTAGTCAATAATGCTGACAAAAGTGGGGGTCTTGTATGGGATTGGGCTCGGTATTTACAGGAAGCTCATACAATTATTGGATAGCAACTTCTATCGGAGAATGGTTTTGAATCCCACTTTAAAAGTGAGATGGATGCTTTTTTGCTTTTGAGTTGGAGGAAGGTATAATTTCTAAAAATGTAGTATATACTCTAACAGTACAGGACCCCTCTCCTCAGTATTTCTGTATGCTCCCTAAGATACATAAAGACTCAGTTTTGTACCCCAGGTAGCCAACAGTTTCTGGTTGTGGCTCTTTAACTGAGCCATTGTCAGCTTTTCTGATGCAATATCTGAAACCTTTGTTAGCTGAGGTTTGGTCTCGTTTTCAGGATACCACCCAATTTTGGAACATTTTACAGGATGCACAATTAGATATCAGTTGATATATGTGTACTCTTGATGTGAAAGAGCTATATACCAACATTCCGCACTGGGCTGGGTTATTGGCATTAGAATATTGGTTGGACAGGATACCTTTTTACGGTCTTGGATTTAACACCATTTTGATATGTTTAACGGAACATGTATTAACTAAAAACGTTTCATTTTAATGGTGAATTTTTTTTTACAGTTGAGAGGTACAGCAATGGGGGCATCTTTTACTTCCATTTATGAAGATTTATTTATGGATTTTTTAGAAGAACTTGTGTAGTCACTCAATATTTTTTGGGATGATATAGATATTGTGTGGAGATATTTGGATGATTGCTGGATGGTTTGGAAATCTGAAATTTATTTGCATGAAGTTGTACGGTGTCTTAATTACAAAAAATAGGGGTTACAATTTAGTCTTAACTTTGATTTAAGAAATATTTCTTTTGGATGTTATGGTGACTAAGAATGATGATGGTACATTATCAATTTCACTTTCCAGAAAGGAATTTCATTCCAATTTTTTTCTTGATGCGAATAGCTGTTATCCCCACATATAATTAAGAATACTCCTAAATCTCAATTTTTGAGGTTAAGATCATTTGTTCTTCTGAAAGTGAACTTGCACAATAAGGCAAACAGTTCAAGGAATTACTCAGCCTCTAGCACCTCAAGAAGAGGAAGAAACAGGTGGAGTTGAAGAACTGCAGTACCTCAAAAGTGTGTGAGGACTACAGAACAGATAAGCAGCCAATCCAGGTGTGGAAATAAGCTGTTAGTGGTGGAATCTAGAAGTCCAGGAAGTCATTAAAAGAAAGGAGTGCAGGAAAAAAGAGGGAGATAGAAAAGACTGACCAGACTAGGAAGGTGTACTGGATGGCCAACAAAGAGGTGAAGAAAGGAATTGCAACAACAAAGAACAGGGCATCAGAGTCACTCCAGCAGCTTTTGGAAAGCAACTCAGCAGATGGCACAAAAAATATATCAAACTGCAAGGCAAAGACGAAAAGATGAAGATAGTCAGACTCCCTTCATATGGTATGCCAGCAACATCATGCTCACCAGTCCACAGGACAAAGGCAGATGGAAGGAGTACGTCCAGCAGCTTCTGAATGAAGAAAACCCCACAGGAGCTGTACTGCCCCAGATACAGCCTACAGTGAAAGAGGAAGATGAGCCCACCATAGAACAGCAGCATTAAGGAAAATTAAGTTAGGGAAAGCAGCAGGCTCAGATGAGAACACAGCACATGTGATAAAGATTTTGGGTGAGACAGGGGAGAAATGGCTTCTGATGGTACTCATGGCAATATGGAGAGAGAGGCGTAACCCAGATGACTGCAGAATAAGTACACTAGTGTCAGTGTACAAGAACAAAGGGGAGGTGTACAAATGTGGGCAGTATACAGGCATCAGTATCCTGTCACACTGCATGACATTTCTGGAAAGGAAGATACACAGAGTAGTATAAAGATGGGTGGTGATCAGTTCAAATTCAGCACACCTGACTAGACATTTACAGTGAGACAGATACACGAGAGCTACCTAGAAATGAGGAAAGTCCAAATGGACATGATTGGACTTGGAGAAAGAATATAACAAGGTCACAAGAAAGTGTATTTGGGCAGTCCTGTGGTGGTTTGAAGTCCAAGAAACATTGGTAGAATTAGTGCAAGCTATATGCAAGGACCCAATGACTAAAGTATGAAGAGTGTTCAGTCTCACAGAGGGTTTCCCATTGGGACTGGGACTGGGTGTGCATCAGGGTTCAACTCTAAGCCCACTGCTGTTCATACTGGTGATGGACTGCAGTAGCAGACAGGTCTGAGGAAACAGATCAAAGCTGCTGTATGCAGATGATGTAGCATTACACATAGACTTCGAGCAAAGGATAGAGGAACGAAATCCATCATATTGGCAGAAAATGAGGGATAGAGGAACGGAATCCATCATATTGGCAGAAAATGAGGGCAATCAGAAGCAGCTGGGAATGGAGATTGAAGGGAAAACAGTGGAACAGATTAACCGATTCAAGTATCTGGGGGGTATAAGGAGAAGGGAAGTCTGAATAATGAGGTCAAAGCTAGAATCGGAAGGCCTGCAGCCAAAAGGCACAGAGTGTCAGAGATAGTGTATGACAGAAGAATACCAAAGAAGCTGAAAAGCAAGTTATACAAAACAGTGGTGCGACCAGTACTAATGCACTGCTTAGGAACTTGGGCAGTAAATGCAGAAAAGCTGAGGAAACTGGGGGGGGGGTGCTGATCGTGATGATAAGCAGCGGGTAAATTCTCTGATACCCATATCCAGGGGTGGCCTATTATTATATAACATTATTTAAGAAAGGAACTGCTTACCTTTCTTAATGTCTTAGCATAAGGGCACATTCAGTCTTGTTCCACAATGTCTTCTGCATGCTGATGTACTGTGCATGCATATGGGACTTGCATTCCCACATTTGCACAGTACAGGTGTGCATTGCAAAAGAAGCGATGGAGAAAAAGAACATCTCCATTATTTTTTTTGTTTTTTTTTAAAGCAGTTTAAAAACATTATGATGAACTATGCAAAAATATGTTTCTTCACTTCTGTAGAACATACCTGATTTTTCTCATATTGTGCTCTGTCCCCAGTAAAAGAATGCCATTATCCCGCATATGCCAATAGAAAGTCTGGCCACTCAGTGGTACTTTAGTAAACGAGCGTTTCTTTTGGTATATGCTCAGTTTATAACTCTCAATCTGATTGGGTTGACCAGATCAGTGGGCTCCCTTTTGAATAGTAATGATCCTTTATTGTATCATTTCCAATTTATAAAGTACTTAAGTACTTCCATATTCGCAATGGGTTATGTCAGCAGAATAAAGATACATCCCAAAATTAGTCAATTTATCTCAGCCTTGTTCTAAACTCACGTAACATAACTTGGTTTGTAAATATAGATGCATTTTTAGAGGTCTGACTTTTTATAAAAGTTACAGGCAGAGAGGTTTTCCTTAGACCACATCTAATAAAATGTGAAATATACTGGTGGCACTCCTTGAAGGTATGAGGTTTTCTTTTTGAAAAAATAGTGACAGGTAACCACTGTGCAGGAATGAATATTTAAAAAAGTGGGGATTTCAGTGTCTTTAGAATATCATCATTAGTATAAATGCCATTATACTATCCTCTTTCTAAAGTTAATAGTACCAATATTTAAAACTGAATATGTGACTGTGTTTAAACCTTTGCGACATTCTTCAGGGTTTTGTACTGGACTTTAAGACTATAAAGGCACATGCATGTGTGTGTACCAGTATTTGCCACCTAGTAGTGGCCAGATACCTCAGACATCATACAAACTGGGCACTTAAAAATATTAACCAGGTAGGTTAACTGGACACACAGTCCCTTTTCAGGGACCTAGGAGCAATGTCTGGTTAAGTAACTTGCTCAGGGTCACACAGTAAGCAAATGAGTGTTGAAAGACTCAAACCCTGTACCATAGGAACTAAAGCTTATGACCATAAGCTCTGTGCTAACAGTCAGTACAAATTTGCGCAAAGTATTGGTATTTTATAAGTCTGGCTGCTTTTAATACCATGTATCCTCTGGATCTATAAACAGCTCTTCTACTGTACAAACCTGGCTATTATGCAGGCTCTGCTCTGCATTGCTACAAAGGCAAAAAGCATACATCAGCATAAAGGGTATTATCAGACTAGGCAGCGTGAGCAGTCTAATGGCAGTTACTTATGGGAGGACAAGGTTTAAAATAGGAAAGCATGCAATTCATCATAGCTTTGCTGTGCATCCGTATAAATTAGAGTTTCTGGGAAAGGATTACAAAACCATTGTAACCTTGTTCTTACAAGAAGTTAGTTATTTGAGCACCAAGATTAAAGACATATGAACAGGGTACTGTAACTGGAAACCAAAGGGGGACACCAGCTGCAAAAGATCTGTTACTAGGTTAGTAGTAGTATGGAAAAAATTAACACATCAGAATTCATACATCATATCTTTAAGCTGTGATATGCAGATGCTAATGAGAAAAGACTGAACTGTGAACATTTTTACTACCTAGCTAACTTCAGACTTCATTGCCTGCCATTTTTTATCTTCTTCACCCACCCCCTAACATCTGTGTACATGTTAGTGATATCTCTTACATTCCCACAAAGCCCTACGGTTGACAGAGCTGGTGATGCCGCGCTGGAGTAGTCTTTTCATGACTGACTCTGACAGTACATTTCTTGTTTAATAACAGCAAGTCAGAAGCATGTTTATTCTTCATTACAGCTATAGCCCTGTGCCCACAATTAATACTGCAGTCTAACTTCATTTGGGTATTAAATACGAGTGGTCTCATCAGAATTTTATTAATGGACCAGTGACTTTGTGCGGCTTACTCAACGGGAGCTATAGTGCATAGCAGTATCCAATTTGGCCTATCATGGCCTGTCAGTCTTACCCACATCCTTACAAAATACACAAACATATGGCCAGGCTTAACACTCACTGCTCTGATGGAAGCTTATTTTCTGCCCTTTGCTATGAAACTGCAGAGCTCCTTGGCCCCCTGCCAAAGTCATGATAAATGAGGAGGGAGGTGGGCAGCAGAGCGTGACACCTTGGCTAAAGGAGCCTGCATCCCTTTAAATTAATACCTGCTTGTGTTTAGGTGTGTGACACCAATATGAAGTAGACTCAAGGATGCAGTGTCCTTTGCTGCCAATTTTAAATCCACAGGTCTTAAATTACTGTTTATTGCATCCTTTGTTGGGAAAAAAAACTTTGCAAACACCAGCAAAATCTTCTTGTGCACCAAAATGAAAAAAAAGTATTACCTTTATTTATACCTTTATTTAGAATATAACTATAAAACACCTAGTTAAAGTTCTGGCATGAAACTGTTGAAAACTGCATGGGTTAATATGGTGTTAAATTTGGCAGACAGAGCCTTGGAACTTTGATAACATTTCAAAATTAAATGTTAAGTTATCATACTATCATTTCTTTATAGCTCCTTGTCAATGTGCTTACACATATTTCAGTTACAGAAAAACAAGTAAACTGCATTTCCCCAATGCAAACTTTTGAGTGCAACTCATTTTTCACTATTCCTTGCAGTGTAGTTTTTATTTAAATATTGCATCTTTAAACTGTATTTATAATGTGCACCATATTTACTGGTTAACAGAAATAATTACAAACCTTTTTATCATAGGTTAGACAATTTAGTAAGACATTTTTCAGGAACCCTTTCACCTGGTCACGTTTTCTACCGAAAATGATCCCCAAAGATTTTAATCTAACACAGTGGTAGAGCACTAAACAGTTTTACATTATACAAAATTATTGCTTTTCTTATGCAATAAAGGATATTGGTGCACACCAATTCTTTTGGACATTTTTCAGCAACTATATAATCGGTTGATTGCCTAGAATAATTCTAGCTGAAATCTTTTTGAACAGAATGATGGCAAAAAGTCTTCAGAGTTTAGGTGATTTGGTACAATAGCTGTTAAAGATATGTGGGTGATAAAATGAAGTGCATAGTACTGAAGGAGCAGAACATCACCAATTCTACACTGCATTCCAAATGTTTTCCTAGATGCGAGCCTAGATTGAAAAATATGTACAACCCTTTTGTGTTAAGGCTGCATTAAGATGCTTGGCTAATGTTCTTTTGTCTGCTAGCATCTCAGAAAACTGTCTCTATCTAGTCAGAGACTGAGTAATTAGGTGCTTGGAGTGATGCACTAAAGCTACAGGGTGCTTTAGTACAGCTGCCCCCAAGTTCAGTGAATAACAAACCAGTACAGTGATAGGCGGCCAGGAGAGTGGTCAGAAGACAAGCCCGGCATACAGCTGGGTAGTGAGAAGCAATGTAACTTTCGAACTACCCTGATATTGTGCAGTACCTGCTGTACTTACACAAGATACAGTAGCTAAAACAACTGATATAATGCCTCTTCCGTGTTTTTATTGCATAAATATGGGGTCTATATTATAACATCGAAGTCTGAAAACTTAGAATGGTATAATACTGAACCATTTCGATCGAAAGACCATAAAATTTAACACTCAGAATAGCAAATTTTTTCCCAGGGAAAAAATTTGCTGTTCCGACAAACATACACACAACACAAGCACACCAAAATAAATAATTCACACACATACACTTCACAAAACCCTACACTAAACCATACATACACTACTAGCTATACACTTACCTTAACACAACCCTAAGGTCCACAACTACCGCACACTCATCTTACCCGCTCCCTAACCCTAAGGTCCCTATCGCACACTCACCTTACCCGCTCCCTAACCTTAAGGTCCCTATCGCACACTCACCTTTCCCACTCCATAACCCTAAGGTCCCTATCGCATACTCACCTTCATTCACACACTTACCTTAACCCGGTCTGTAACCTTCTCTCCACAGTCGAGGAAATAGAGAAGCTGCAGAAACAGCCCACCAAATACTTTCCATAGGAAAGTATTCAATATTCTGCAGCTTCTATATTTTCAGCATTCGGTGCATAGGGTTCGATATTATAACATTCGAAGTTTTCAGACTTCAATGTTATAATATAGACCCAAATATTGATGGGGGCACTGAGAACCTCAGTGTACAGTACAGGCATGCATATGGGCTGCAGTTGCCAAAATGGGGTCCTGTTTCCTGAATCTGTTGGCTCATCCAAGTCTGGCTGTGCATATAACAGCTTATGCTGAATCACAGTTTATTTAGGCTTAGCTGTAACAAGTTTGCCATTTGTTATTAGCCATGAACTCTTACATTAACAGTAACCACCAGATAAATACAGCTAAGTGCATTTTTTGTTTCTCATCCAGTGTCTTTTGGGAAAGGGTTAGCCACTTGTAGAAATGCAGAACAGGATGTTTGCCAGTATAACTGTTAAATGCAATGCAGTCCTTGAAGAGAATGATGCCGTGGTGATCCAGATTCATTAAAGGCAATAGCAGTGCTATGAGCCAAAACCTAATAACTCTCAACTGTGACGCTTTTCAAATGTTCTATACCACACTTAATAAAATAAGGCTTCAAACATGCATTTCTGGAGTTCATAGGTAATATAAATATCGTCATTTCAGCATGCATAAAATGCATTTGTTTCTGGAATTGAGACATAGGCAATCACATGGACAAGGAGTTACAAGGCTCCTTCTGCCAAACTGAACACCTTATTAATACTGGCAATTTTCAGTTTCATGCCAGAACCTTAACCCACTGTTTTTGTAGTGGTATCTCCTAAACAACGGCAACAGTTTGCAGTGTGACATTTTATTCAAGAGTGGAAAAGTGATCCAAGAAATGATTTCTGTCACATTCATGTTCTGTTCCAAACTAATGAATGGATTTTGTGCTTCAAGATCAGGATATTGCAAATTGCTAGACTAATAAGGCAATGTTCAATAAATGTAATATACACCGATAACCTACAAATATTTTGCCCCATATTTAACATACCCATCATCCCATCTTATTTATTGGCAGTTGTTTACCGGGGGAAGTCGGAATGAGCTGTGGCCTTTTTCATCTGATGTCCAAGGAGAAAAGCTCCATTACACAAACATGAAAATCATTTGGATTGTTTCATCATTTTCAATCGGGTTCATTCATGAGCATCAGTCCCATTATGCAGGCATCCTTGACATCAGTTACATGATTTACAAACACTTTTGATTAAAAATAAGTTACACGGGGTGTATATAAATGTATATTTTTGTTTAATACAGAGGTATATGCAGTGTAATATCATCATTATGCATAGATTATCAGGTTTTACAAAAGAATATTTGTTACTATAAAGACTGGTTTAAAATTTAGAACACATGAAGGTTACAAGTTTGTGCAACCCAAAGAAAGGAAGGCAGGGAGGAGGCACAAGGAAGAGAAGAGAGATGATAGAGGATAGTAGCTGTGATGATAGTGGGCCGGATTCACGAAACCTCCGTGTAAGAGTTAATATGTCTTACACGGAGGCTGCAGTCTAACGGTATGATGTCAGCATGTCATGCATATTCATGAGGGCATGCTGAATCATACCCTAGGCTAACACGGTCCATGTAGGAAAGTAGGGGGCATGTCCGAATGCCGAGTTCTGCAAAGGGACATGCCCCCAGAAGAGTCAGAGTCCTGAAAGTAAACACCCACAAGTGAGTCTGCGGAAATGTCAAGGAACACACCACCACATGCCCTCACAGACTATAAACTCAACTGTAATGTAAAACGTAAAAATATTAGTTTAATTTTTTTTTTATAATATCCAAAATGTTTGCCTGTAGTTACGCTCGTTTGCGCGGGTATGCCCTCTGCTCAGCCACAGTTAGCAGACATTGAAAAACATATAAGATCTAAATATGCAAATTACGCCAAGTAGCAATAGCGTAGCGGTAGAGACGTTGGCCAAAGAGGAGGTAGCCACGGTTCGAGCCCCCACAACATCATATTCCATTTTTATTTAAATAAGCATGAAACAATCCCCCGACATATACATATATATATATATATATATATATATATATATATATATATATATATATATAAAACTATAATTTAAGTAAAATGTAATGAAATGGGCCATGTATTTTTGAAGAAATCCGACATAATAAAATATAAAAAAAGGATCAGAATTGCCCATAGCTTAGCAAGGCTTCAGCAAGCTGAATATGGGTGCCCGTAGGTGGGCAGTGCTTTAACAAGCATAATATGAGTGCCCATAGGTGAGCAGTGCTTTAACAAGCTTAATATGAGTGCCCACAGGTGAGCAGTGCTTTAACAGGTATAACATGAGTGCCCGGAGTTGAGCAGTGCTTTACCACGCTTAAAATGAATGCCCATAGTTCAGCAGCACTGCACCCAACGTAATATGAGTGCTCATAGCTAAATAATGCATTACCCAGAGTGAGCCGTTTGCACGAAGCTGCACAGCGTGCTAACCAGCTTACCGTCGGGCAACATTGGGCAAGCTGTATCAAAGCCGCCTTTACACACCTCCTAGCCTGTCTAGACAGTAGTAAAATAAAAAAAGCAATGCCCAGGGTCGAACCTGGGATACTGCGCACCATAGTCAAAGTACTTTACCACTAAGGCATGACAGTTGTACTGAGAAATGCAGTATTAACATATATATAGGAATGAATGGAAATAGAAGCATGACAAAGCAGGTTTTTTTCAAGCTGATAAATATCCAAAACGGCCAATCACAGATAAGTGTGGGAAAACCGGCATATATAACCAGTGGTGGCTGGTGACTTCAAATCAAAGGGGGGCTGCAGGAGACAGTTGAATGGATGGGGTCAATGGGAAGGGGTGTGGCCAACTAAAAGGGGTGGAGCTATGCTCAAAACCACAAAAAAATAGGACTTTAATTAAATACGCTGCCCTGGGTGCCAAACCGTCATTATGAGAGTCCAATCAAGACAAAATGAAGTGTAGAAGAAAAAAATATTTCAATGCATTGGCTATATGACAGCTTACTTAATATCTAGATGGAAACAAAAAGGTTCTGAGGCATGAAAAAATGAATTCCTTTTTAAATATATTACTGAAATGCCAGTCAAAATCAAGTATATAAAAAAAAACAAGCAGCACTCAACTCAAACAACTTCTACTTGCACTGCAGTTCTAATTATAATATATATTTTCAGCGTTGTAAAAGTACCAAGTAACATGCTGAAAGTAGCAATCTCTGTGATACCCCCCACTTGTAAAAATGTTTCTTATCCAAAAAAGACCTGCTGCCTGACAACAACTATCTACTTGTTTCATGGGGAAAACATGATCAAAGTAAAAAAAAATGAACAAACAAGAAACAAGTTCAAGATAAATTGCTAAAAGGATTACTGCACAGGTTATGGACCACACATGACAGATTGGCACTCTGTTTAGTTTACTGGTAAAGTCCGCAAAGATGACTGCAAGTCTCCAACAAATGTAGTGAGCTTCTGAAAATACTGTAATCCTGTCCTTTATTACAAATACTGTCATATGCATTTCAATACCCAAGGCTTATATGTTATTTAGTTATGTAAATATTCTCTGCATGGCAACAACAAAAAGGTTTCAGTGTTGGTAATCCTTTAACAGTATGTTTATTAAAGCTTACTTGCATCTTACAATCTCAGACAAGCATACCTGATGGTTATTAAAGCATTGCTACTTAAACACAGAGCAACAGGTAGTGCAATAATGTCCATTTTCTGAATAAGAAGCATAAATCAACAGTATAAAAATATGACAGAAAACCAGAATATTCTGCAAAATCAAGGACAGATGAAAAGCCACTGTAGTACTTGTGTCTACCTTGGATGGGGCTGGGAATACTCTGCACACTTAACACTGCATAACTGCTCCTTGCCTTGCTTGGACACATCCAGAGTCACTAAGTGGGGGAGAGGGGTGCAACAAGTATGTCACAATTAAATGTCTCTGGCTGACGGTGATGGCCCTAATATATTTGTCATATCTCTCAGCCTCAGAGCAAGAAATCTGGACAAAGCCGTAAACAGAAGTGGGACAAAGGCCCAAAAATAAGGACAATTTTTAAATATTGCTCTTATAAACTTAGGAAGATAATAGAATAGTAGGTCTTGTATTAGTATTAATTTTCTGAAGGATATGAAATCTGAAACTCAAATGTCTGTCATTATTTTCTAACTTCAGTCTTTAATGATTTGCCACAAATTTTCCAGAAAACCACAATTTTATGAAAAACGGACCTAAAATGTGATGGAGAAATATAAAATAGCCACACAATACAGCTGGGAACCTGTCAAAGAAGGGACACTTTTTAATATTACTACTGTTAACTTGAGCAGCTGACAAAATAAGAGAATCTACATGCATTTCTGAAATTAAAAGTAATCTATAACTGATCATTACAATTATTTATTAATTGTAAACTCTCCACGTTTTCTTCCAAATTTGCCATTTTGCAGAGGGATTAATGGGGGAGAGCAACATTTTGAGCCAAAATCAGGGACAGTTGAGAGGTTTGGGTGTACCTAATTCTATAAAGTGATTTATTTGCGCGTACCTCTCATCCTTTTAACACAGGAAATTTGGACAAGGCCAAATATATTAGGGGAACATATGAACAGTACTAAAAGTTGCTCTTGTATAAACATAGTCAGTTGACGGAACAACAGGTCTTGCTTTAGCATGAATTTTTCTGAAGAGTATGAAGTCTGAAACTCAATGTATGTCATTATTTGCTGACTTAATTCCTAAATGATTTGCCAGAAAAGCACAAATTTTATGAGGAACGAAGCAAAAATAAGAAGCAAAAATCTATTCATTCTGCAAATATCTGGACAGTTAAGAGGTATAGTTCAGCCAGGGCTGTCTGAGTTTGCTGCCGTTCCCCTCCTCACAAAATCATGGTCGAATGGGGCCTCCCCCCTGCAGCTACTCCAATGTACCATGACTTAAGCTATTTCACCCCATTTACCATAAACACTGTAATGTGCATACTGCTTTACTTCTACAATGATTTGGATTTCATTTATAAGTTTTATTTTACATTTTGCAGCACAAACACTAATAGAAATCTGCTAAATAAAGCAATACAGTCTCACAATGAAAATGGACTTAGCATTAAAACTTCTCTGCCCTTGAAACTCACATTCATTGAAACAGCATTGAAACCCACATTCAAAGAAAATACATCTGGCCAGTGGCAGATAGATTAACTTTGGGTTGTTTTCAAATCATAGGCCCCTTGCACAGGAAACATACATGTGTTCTTTGATACACCTTCCTGATTGTATTAAATTATATTCCTCGTATAATACAGTATAGCTGTTAGAGGGCATTTTAAATTTATTGTTTTGAGAATTTTTCCAGTAAACAATAAAACAAAATGCATGCACTAATAATGACAAAACTGCCCAGTTCAGAACATTTCCATCATAAAAGTCTACTCAAACTTCTGCAATCCACCAGTGTCAGTAAATATGCACAATCTCTGCAGAAGTAAAGGTAATCTAAATAATTCCACATTAAAGAGATCTGTAACTAATGAAGAGGTTGCTGCTAGCAAATAACTTTATATTTCATTGTTTCATCGACAAATAAAGTACCTGTTGCCATTGAGGAATAAACTGCCTATGTTACAATAAACAAAATGATAAGCTAGTAATATTGCAATAGGGAATGGATGGCAAACTGATAACAGGTTCATCGTTACTAGGTATCTCTGCCAAAGAGAACAATCTCAGGACTGCAGCATCTATCCCTTTTAAAAGTACAACACAGTACAGTAATGCATCTATATACTGTGGGAGTAGAACCCACAGCCTTCTGCATAAAAAGCAAGTACACTACCTGTTGTGCTATTAATACAAGCAAACAACATAAGCAGCATTAGACTTCTCTTCAAGCTCTCAGCTCCTTGTAAAATCCATTTGACACTCAACTGTATCTCTCAACTTTGAAGCACAAGAAATCTGGAAAAAGCCAAAATGTATTGGCGGGGGGGGGGGGGGGGGTAAAAGCTGAAAAGCTAGGGACACATTTTAAACATTGTTTGTATAATTTTGGAAAGTTGCTAGAATAAAATATTGCGTTACCACCATGCATTTCATTACCAATGTCTTGAACCCTGTGCACTATAGTCAGAGAAACACACCACTATGCCAAATCACCTGTTTCTTGAAAGACAGGTAGACTGAAACTTAAATGGCTATCATTTAGTGAATTCAGTTCTCACCATAGCTCTCAACCTCTTAGCACAAAATACCTAGAGAAAGCCAATAATGGGGGAATACAGCTCCCTAAACATATTCAGTAAATTAAGTTCTCATCATAGCTCTCAACCTATCAGCACAAAAAACTGGACAAAGGTAATAATGGAGGAATACAGCCCCAAAATAGTGACAAACTTCAAATATTAATGTTATAAACAGAACATTGCTGGAATAAAAGGTTTTGTGTTACCATGCACTTCCTGAAGAACATGAAGTCTGAAATTCGAATGCCTGTCATTATTCAAAATCCATACAACCACAAATATGAAGCAAAAAGTTTTACAAGTGTTGGTGGGTAGGGAATTCAAGCTGTTGCTACCTGTTTGCAAAGTGCAGGGTTTGAGTCTAGCCATCTGGGGCATTTTACACACAGACACACTCACTACAGTAGGAACAGTTGCTTTGAGAAAATATTCTTATATTGGTGAACTTTTCTTGTTTCTACTCTAGTCATGCCTACAGTGTCTCCAGTTTAAGATGGACAAATCATTTAAGACTTTAGTAAACTATAATCAGAGATTAGCGAAATCTGCCATAGATCCTGAAGAAAAATGTTCAGCTACTGACCAGTACCTACTCAACCTTTAGCAACAGGCATCCATGAAGATGAACCAGCTAACTACCCTGCTGGGAATTCTAGAACCCACTGTACCCCTGAAAACCTTGCAAAGGAGAACATCATCAAGGCTTTTGGTGGAATTTGGAACACATGCCACTAATGAAAACTATCCTTCAAGTGAAGTGGACCACAATACTATCTTTACACCTGATGAGGGAATCGCTAAAGGTAAATTTGGACCTTGAATATTTTAATGCCCACAACTATCAAAATACAGAAACATGAAATTTTAGCTATAGCTGGACTTTCACCCACTGCTCATTAATTTAAATTTCGCAACTGAATGTTCAGTATGGATACAATGTAAAGCAGAAATGGGTGACATAATGCATATGTTGAAGCCACAGTTAGAACCACATGTAAATAAAATAAAATTCTAGAAATCTGGGTTGCAAATTAATTTATAAAGCACGCCTTGTAACATAAGAAAATGGAAATTCAAGAGTGACATTGTGCCTTCTCAACAACCTGTTGTTTCAGTGGAATGTCTGTTATTAAATAACAATGCAACATTGCTTGCAATCATGAGGCAGGAATTACCATTTAAGCTAGTTTGTTTTTCTGTTTATCTTATGACATTTTTTTTTGTTTTGTTGTTGTGACCCAGAATTCATAATGTTTAGCTGAGTAACATTTTTGATGTAGCATTTATAAAGACTTAGTGTTTTACCATTTAAAAGTAGCACCTGCATATTTTGGCCACTGATTGGTAGTCTAACTGCATTTTGAAATGCTTTTCATACCTTCCTTTTTAATAATATAAGTATTCCACCATTTTGTATGCGTGCTCTCTTATTTTGAACTATAGTGCCTTCTTAACTGCTCAGCATAACTAGTAATCCATATATGTTGTATCTGTGTAATCATGTAATCCTGTATCTAGCTTTAAATTGTTTAATACTGCTAGCCATTCTTACAATATCAGCATCTAGTTTGGTAGTGGTTTATCAAAACAAATAACTGAAGAGTTACATTACTTTGTTATTCATATTTCCCCTTGTGCTCTTTTCACATTGATTCAGTTTCATACAGCTAAGAAGAGTTTTTTCACTGTTCATATGCATTTTTGTTCTAATGTGTAACATACCACTTTTTACCATAATCCCTAATGTCACATTTCTATAAGCAACCTCATTACAACCAGAAGAGCTACACAAATGAGGAAATCACTTTCTTTGTTAACTGATCAACAAGTAAGCAACCATATATATATATATATATATATATATATATATATATATATATATATATATATATATATATATATATATATATATATATATATATATATATATATATATATATATATGTACATACACATATATATATATATATATATATATATATATATATATATATATATATATACACACACACACACACACACACACACACACACACACACACACACACACACACACACACACACACACACACACACACGGTTCGTCGTCCCATTCAAATCCTTCCTGCAGTACTCTCTAAAAGCCCGGGACTCCTTCCTTCAGTACGGTGAGAACAGGCTGCTGCTACCCAGCCTGCCGACCTTGCAGTCCGATCCTCTTCCAGTCTATGCAGTTGTAACTGCATAGACTTCTGGGAATCTGTGATGTTGAACGCTGTCTTCCTAATCTGGACTGCTGGTGGGACAGTCTGGATTCTGTGAGCATGCTAGAATTCCGGATATCGGGAAATGCTGCGAGTGCCCATGCGCTGTGTCCGGGACTTGCGATTATGTTTTTATTTTATTTCACTGTTTTTTTTCTTTTATATTTTTATTTTATTTCATTTTTACAGCTGGGGGGGGCTGCAGTCCAATAGCACGAGCCACCCCTGTATATAACCCCATAGGCGGGAATTCACAGCATAACTGATTGTGGTACCCATTTGCAGTCAGGATGGCAGGTGCAGGAGAGGGAAGTCACTTTAGAGCACAAAGGTGGGGTGTTGAGGAGTCAAAATATATGGTTTGGCTCCTAGTCCATGATCATGAAGCACAACTCATGCAGGGCCAGGTTCACTGGGGTGCGTACAAGGCAGAGGCGTGGAACCGGTTGGCACATGATCTCACCAGTGCCACAGGCATTCCAAGGACTGGTGAACAGGTCCGTCACCACCATGTGGACCTGAAGCGATGGAAGGAGGACCAACTGAACCGTTGGATCCAGGAGGCCCACCAAATGCCCAACGCCCCACTACTGAGTAAGTATCCATGTAATTAAGTATGTAAGAAATGCTATCCTAGCCTATAATATGGAGACGTATGTTCCAATATTACTTTCTTTATATTACAGCTGCAGGTGTTCGTTCCGCGAATCAGCGAGCCTATGCTGATAGGCTGCTGAGGTTGCGTCACCAGGCAGGTTAGTAATTATTTAGCTGGTATTGTCATAGAATATAAGTGAGACAGATTATAAAAGAGTTCAGTGTTGTAACCCACTAATAAAAGTCAAATAAGCCTAGAAGAAAGATTCTGCTAGTATTGTAAGATTAGATAAGTGATGCAGCCTGGAAAATAGTGTCATGCAATCCAGTAATAAAGATTAAACAAGTCTCAAATAGAAGTGTCCACCTGTATTGTAATATCAGATAACTGCTGCAGCCAGAAAATGAGTGGTAATCAATCGACAAAGGATAGACAAGTGTCAAATACATCCTTGGAAAGGGTTGTTGTAAACCTGTAATAAATGTTAATAAAGCCTAGAATTAAGTACCAGTCTGAAATGTAAATATAAAATAATTGAGAGAGTGTGAGAAAGACAGTTTGAAGCCACCAAGAAAGCTGTAATAAGTCTGGAATAAAGGTATACTGCAGTCACTACATTATGAAATGAATGAGACAGCCACAACCAAAGAGTGTAATGTGTTAAATAAAATATAGAACATGGACTGTGTCCATCCCACAAATTGGATATGTTGCTGTACCCTTGCCTTATGGAAATAGTATGGTTGTATGAAATGCTGAACATCCACAGTTGTCTAGACCCATATAAATGAAATGTAGCAGGATGCTATACCTGAACACAGCCAGATATGAACATATATGAATAAAAATGGAATGTATATTAATGTAGCAGTAACATCCCCATCACCAACATTCCTAAGGTTACGTACAGGAAACTGTACTAATACATGTAGGGGATATATATCTGCATCTACTAGGAATGTACAGTATATGTATAGGTAGTTTAAGTTGTTAATGTAATATTTCTCCACCCTACCCTATTTTCACAAATTATGCCATTCCACACCAAACTGGGTATGTGTATTCACAATTAATTCCCATGGACATTTGTCCTGTTGGTTTATACATATCTGCATGCATGTTGATGCATGTGCCCTGTTCACATATCCAAACCTGATGGCCTGTTGCCACCAATCAACCCTGCATGCTGTTGGAATGTGCATTGTTGTTCTAAATATGCATGTGTTATGCTTGCTGCTCAATGTTTGGAATTCATGGGTGTTTGGTTAATGGGAATACTGATGCATGCTGTTACAACAAATTTTGAATGGTGTTGTTTGTTACTAACCCAAAATGCCATAAAATACTGCTAAACATAGGACAACAGGGAAGGCGGGTTCCAGCGGACCCACTTCTCCCACCTCAGCTGATGAGTGCACCTGGCACCAGTGCCCAGGCCGGGACCTTCTCCACCGGTGGCCCTGTGCCACCTTCGGGTGGAAGCACTGCAGGGGATGGGGCTCATCCCCCCTCTGCAAGCATGGCCAGAGGAGAGCCTCCACTCACCCTCCATACGGTCCGGTCTGTGGTGCGTAGTGAGATCAGGCGTTCTGTGACTGATCCCCTACGCCAGCTTGAGGCGAGGGTGGCGCAACTCACGGATGTGCCTGCCCATCCTATCCAGCCCCCAGCACAGCCCCGGCCTGGGCTGTGAAGGCGCAGTGGTAACTGCCTATGGGTGGGGATTTCAGTTCCACTGTTGCCATCTGTGGGCTCATGGGCTTGCGATATCCAAACATCCATCCCCGTCATTTGTGTTTACCCCCCACGTGTCATACTCCGCCCCTGTATGTGTCTTGTTTGTCTTTTCTGTTAACCTCCCCAACCTACCTCCCCAAATATACCTACTTCCTGTACCTCACATTCCACTCTCACCTAAAAAAAAATAAAAAAGGGCACTCTGTTCCCACAAAAAAATTACGCCCCATACATAGCTGCCCAATTCACACACATGTCCACTGGACATGTAAACTGATAATTCTAATCGTCAGTACAACATATTTTGTTGTCCTCACCCCTCTCTCAGGGGTGGAAGGTTTCAAATTTCACACATATGCACAGCTGTTGCTAATAAAGAAATGGGCAGCTATGGGCCTTCCCTACATCCTTCCTGCACATCCCAAGCTTGTTTTCCTACTGTCCTTCCCTCTTTGTGCCCCCTTTTTCACCACTTTCCTATCTCCCCATTTTCTTTTATTTAAAAGAAATTAGCACGGGTGTTAGCGGGAGTAAGCACTTTTAAGCAGTAGTCAGCGGGTGTGCACTTGTGTGCACTTTGCAAACCAGTGCAAACCCGCTTACAACTGCTTAAAAGTGCCTTAGTCACTATGTATGACAAGGCCTGGAGTCTGCTTATCAGCAAAATAAAATACCCCTGTCAGTCTCAAACCCCGGACCTTGGAAACACTAGTCTGCATGAATTACCAATGAGCCACGGCAGATATACAAAAACTTGGTGCTGAAAGAAATATATCATGAAATACAAGGAGTGAATGTAAAGGGAATATAGGAAGGCCATTACACAAAGCTTGTTCCCTGAATCCTTACGGGCAATTCTTGTGGAATTGCATTACATTAGTGTGTTAAGAGAAACAGCCATGCTAGGAGGTAATAATGTTACAGTAGCACCTTACAAACCCCACACAGTATCAGAGTAGGATAAACACCACCATATTTGAATAGGTATGAGGCCAGACTTCCCAACTGTGACTAATTTACAGGGATGTCCCTGATTTGCAAAAAAATGTTGCCTGTGCCCCACTGACTCCCTGTGAAATGTACTAACAGTAGGCAGAAAGGTGGGGTATCCCACATAATGGTGACTGTCAATAAGTTAAAGTAGACACTACTTGCATGTCAGAAATGGTGTAGTAATACATATGCTCAAAATACCCCACAGTCACAACTGCAGAATATCTGAAATATATCACGGGTGTATCCCACTGATATGTACCTTTCCCTGAGGCTGGTCAAATATATACCTGAGAGTATCTGAGGCCTGCAAGTTTCAGAAATACATGGGCATATCAGCCTGTCTGCTGTTACACACTCTGCGAATAGCTGTAGAATTATTCCCACAAGCACACCCTCGTGTAGGAGTACAACACAGAAATATCAAAGGATGTAGCCATCTAACAAAGTAATGACAGTATAGCAGTTTACAAGCACTGCATGTGCCTGATATTCATAATTGTTAGTACAAAATGCAAGGCCCTAGTACTGCTCAGCAGCAAAATAAAATACCCTTGTAAGTGTCAAACCCCAGACCTTGGGCTCACCAGACTGCATGCAGTGCCACCAAGCCACAGCAAACATATAAGAACTTACTGCTGAAAGAAATGTATCATGCATTACAGGGAGTGAATGTAAATGGAAAATAGGAAAGCCATAGCAACACATTCCAGTAAAGACAAATATCAGGCCTTCAAGGAGTGAATGTAAAGGAAAAATAGTGAAGCCATAGCAACACACTGCAAGAACTACTGTTGTATACAAGTTAATCCACAACTCCCACAGGAAAGTACATACTCCCATGTAAACAGTGTTAGCATTAGCAGGTGTGAGCTAACATACCCACTGAGAAGAGTGAAATGGAAAAAGCAACAGTCAGGTTTCAGTACAACATGCATTTCAGTGGCTACAACACAGCCTTAGATATGAGAGTCAGTGGCTACAACACAGCCTTAGATATGAGAGACATATCAACCTTCTGACTGACACAACAGTGTCCACAGCAAACCAGCATGGTCCCGACCTTGCAAAACTGAAAGGCCTACGCCTACCTAACCTAATATTTTATAGCAGTGTCCTGAAATCACAGTGAGAACTACAATTACCACACAGCAGGCTGCATGCAATTTGTAAATGCTGGTCACCAATTGGTGCAGAGGCCATCACATGCACATGTGCAGATACCTACAGAAGCAGCCTGTACTGCCAGTCCACACATGCAATAATATCATTGCAGCAACTGGAGGGAGAGAGAGAGAGAGAGAGAGAGAGAGAGAGAGAGACAGACAGAGACAGACAGACAGAGAGACAGACCAAAATAAAAAAAAAAAAGAAAAACCAAACCAGCCAGCCAGGCAGCCAGCCAGCCATCCACCCAGGCAGCCAGCCAGCCATCCACCCAGGCAGCCAGCCAGCCATCCACCCAGGCAGCCAGCCAGCCGCCAGAGACAAAGGTAATGTAACCTACATAATCTAATAATCTACATACTGTGAACCGTCCATATGTGTTAGCAGTCTGTATCTATATGTATATGAAGATGTGCATAGGGCAAGGGACATACTGCAACTGTTAGTAAAGGCTGGACATACATATGTAGTTGAAGGTTGCTATGTGCACATATCAATGTAGGTTGTAGTGTGTGGCATTGAAAACAGCATGCAGTGCAGGTATATGTCATGTGGTGGTGAACTTCTGTGGGACTGAGCCAGTGAGGCCTGATACAGCTATATGGCTTGAGGACAGCATAATGCATTATGCACAACAGTGTGCAATATCATTACAGAATGGTATGTCTCACAACTGTTGCAGAAGTGATATTCCCACCATGAAAGGTGGGCAGTCCATGTACCTGCATGTGCATGTATATGTACAGCAATGGATGTTAAGAAGTGTGTGTATATATATACACATATATATATATATATATATATATATATATATATATATATACATATATATATATATATATATATACACACATATATCTATACATCGATATACACACACACATATATATATATATATCTATATATCTATATATCTACATATATCTATATATCTACATATATCTATCTATATATCTATCTATATATATATATATATATATATATATGTATAGGTACATAGACAGAGAGGTCTGTATAGATACATAGAGATATATGGACAGATAGATAGAGAATATGTATATACATATAGATATAATAGACAAATACATATATAGATATAAATTTAGATACATACATGTATACAGATAGATATGAATGTCTATAGATATGTATATATATATATATATATATATATATATATATATATATATATATGGTTATATATAGCGGTGTGTATAGAGATATATATATATATACATATATGTAGATATGTATATATATATATATATATATATATATATATATATATATATATATATATTTATATATATATTTAATATATATATATATATATATATATATATATATGGATATGTATATATTGTATATATTGATATATATATATATATAAAGAGAGAGTGAGAGAGGGGAACATGGGGGCAGATGTACTGCAACAGGTGCCTGGTGACCAAGGCATGGACAAAACACCAGTGTTGATACTGCAGTACCATACCCCATTCCAAAACATGTTACCCACTAACTACCACACAGGTGGTTGCCTGCCTACCACTGGAGGTGTCAGAAGGGAACATGGGACACAGGTGTACAATAGCCTCCCCTTTGATATCCACAGTGGCACACTAGTCTTGTAATCCCTGTACATGGTACGTGTCATCACAAAAGGTGTGTCAGCTAGGGAAATGTAAGTCAGTGTACCCCTGTACACCTCACAATGTCCTATGCAGTATGTACCTCCCATGAGAACTACAGCAAATGGAAAGGCCACAGACATACACAACAAAGGCTAATGGCCAGAAACACATTCCCTATGCAGACTGACTCACAAAACCACAGCTAGAGTGCCTTGCATACTGCCTACACAGAGGTTACCAGTGCTGGACATACAGAGTTATGTCACACCCATACCAGTTGGCCAACCACCATGGCAACACCTCACAGTCCGTCCAGCCTACATGACCTAGGGCCCTAATCCCTGTCACCGCACTAAACAGCACATGCTAGAGATACAGGTTTCTGCACACAAATATGCCATACCCTGGACTAAACCACCCAGCATTAACAAATGAGGCTCCTCATTAGTAGATGTCATTCATACCCCTGATGTATGTCATGGAGATAGTTAATATGCCCTTTGAGTCACCTGTGTGTAACCATTTCACAGGAGCAAGTAAAATCACAGTACATGTGTACCAAAGGGCAGGGTAGCATATGGCTAGGCTGCCCTAGTCCCAGGGCCAATAGCATAGTACCTACCTATGGCACAATGCACACACACATGTACTCAGTGCAATACCAGCTATGTGACATTGAATGAGTGTGACACTGACTGTGTGCAAGGTCTGTAAAGGTGTGATAGCTTAGCGTGAGTTTGTGTCTGTCATGGTAGTTGGTGTCTTTGGTGTGAGGCCAGAGAAAGATGTGTCAGTTATTGGGATGCAAACATAGTAGATTGGCATATGTTGTGCCGTAGTCCCCTGTGTACAACTGCGGTATCCCATCATAGGCAGAAGCAATACATGAATGCTTAGTAAGTGGCACTGCTGTTGAATCCAGCTCACATATGAACTGTTGTACTACCTGATGTTGAAGGCATAAACACTACAGTATGGTGTATGTTCACATTCTGTGGTAAAACTGTTTGGTGTGTTACCTGTAGTCTGCACAGATTACATACCTCATGCATAGGTATCTATAAGTAGGGGCACACAGTACTATAAGGTACACAGTTAATGCTCATCTGTTTTGTCATACATTTGTGTGTTGTATGTATGTGTAATGTGTATGTAATGATGCCTGTACCATGGCCGCAATCACATGTGTGCTACAGGGTATGTGTGTGTACCTGGCAGCATGTATACTCTGTGACAGCAGTATGCTGGCTTTAGAAACAACTGTGCACGTATGTCAGGTAGGGGTATGGCATCAAAGACTAGGGTGAATTACCATTGAAACTGTACATGTGTATTGCATTCATTGCATGGGACGACAATATTCTTCATCCATTAGCTTGATACATACCCCAGTGTGAGGTTGTGCATTGTATCCCAAACAGTGTGCCGAGTGCTGGTGTATACTAGTTTGTTGTATGGAGTGTGGCAGGCACTGTCAGACAGTTGTGGGCTGAGCACTAATATGTGGTATCGAACATGTGTATCCCCTGATAGACAGACAGATGCTATATATGGCAGTGAAGTGATATCAGTACATTTGAATATTAAGTGTGCCACATGACTTGCTCACATATTTTTCTTTTCCTTCCTTCCAGGGTGATGGTACATCAGAGAAACCCACCGTATACAGCAGCAGAGGATCAGGAGATCCACCAGAGCCTGGTGCATAATTACTCTGTGCTGTTTTCCAGGACCAGCCAGAACCAGCATGAGAGGGCTGCACTGTGGCAAGAACTTGTCCGTCGGGTAAATGACATAGGCATGCATAACCGGACATATGAGCAGGTACGCCATCACTGCAGTGATTTAGTTTGACATGTCCGGCAGTGTGCATCTGATATCCACAGACAACAGCTTGCCACAGGTGGTGGGGTGTGGAGGAGCACCTCCTAAGTGTTGTGGCTCCAGGCCAACAACAAGAACATCCACAAACATGTGTCATCATGGAGGCTGGAGCCACCCAGCATGTTGAAATGGAGTGTGCAGGTAACATCCCATATCTGTAGTTGACTGTTCTCTGTACTGGTAGTCTATGCATGTGTGAGATGTGTACTGTTTGTGTAGCTGTTAACCTGCCCAGTCTTCTGCAAGATTGATATTCTGAGCATAATCTGTACACCTGTGAAAGCCACCTGTTGTACTACTGTACTTTATCATACTCACAGTATCAAAGGCACAGTTGTGGCTACTGGCAATCACTCTCATAGGTTTGCAGGTCCCTCTGGAGTGACAGCAAGGCAGCCAATCCATGCTGGTGAGTGTGTAATAGCAATACTATTGCTAATGACATGTGCATGTCATATGGAGGTGTAGTGTGTGCACATGTAACACACCTACACATAATGCATGCTGTGCATGTTTGCTGTGAGACTATGCATATCCCATTATTTTCAATAGCTGCCTCACTCACATGCAATACACAGAACATGACACACATGTGTGGCAACACAGTACTGGACATTGTATAGGCACACCGGATACACATGTACACAACACACACATGTTTGGCATACACACTACACCTTAGCCTGCTACACATGTCCAATTATGACATCTGCTGTATGGCCAGCCTTCAGCATCCCACTTATCTACGCAGCACACATAATATACCTGAGGGTTAGAGGCCTATCATGTCTTTGTGGAACAGTCTGGAACAAATAATACATTCATGTTAGGCAATGCTCACTATTGGCCACCTTACACACCCATGTAACAAGTGGCTGTGTAATTGTGGATGTAGTCATGTTACTGCACTTCAGGTACAGCATGATAGCTGCCTGTCTGGCACACATTATTATTGTTGACTGACCACAAGAAGCATGTTGATCATGGCTCACATTACTACACCACATCCAGTTCCACTGACCACAAAAGTACACATAGCTGTTATTGTGTAGCACCATCATGTGCTGTGTGTGTGTGTGTGTGCGTGTGTGTGTGTGAGTGTGTGTGTGTGTGTGTCCAAATCTATGCACCCTCAGCTTGTAACACTTGCACAGCATTGTAATGCCCTTGTACACATTGTGTCCCAGGGTGGAGACAATCACTGAACAACTACACATAAGCATCAAGTATACGTATACTGTTATTAACAAGGGCTGTCTACACTTGCACTGCATGTTCCTGTGCAACACATAACCTGCATACTGACACATGTGCAGTGATGTTTTTCCTTGTGAAATGGTCACTCACCCTAAACAGTATTGTGTATTTGTTGGATTGCAGGTGTGTCTGTGTTTGTATCTGCTGTACTGAGGAGTGTGCCTGTGTGCATGTGTGCTTGTGTGCCTGTGTGCACCTGTGCGCCTGTGTGCATGTGCGCCTGTGTGCATGTGCACCTGTGTGCATGTGCCCCTGTGTGCATGGGTGCATGTGCACCTGTGTGCATGTGTGCATGTGCACCTGTGTGCATGTGTGCCTGTGTGCCTGTGTGCATGTGTGCCTGTGTGCATGTGCACCTTTGTGCATGTGTGCCTGTGTGCTAAAATTGTGTACACATTTGTAAACTGTGTTTCCTATCTTCCTCTCACAGGTTCTGATGTTACTCTGGTGGAGTGCAGCAGGGAACCTGAAGCCACTGCTGGGGATAGTGCTAATGATGATACATGTGTAATGGCACAGGGAGGTGTGAGAGGGTCTGTTGTTGGTCATCCCATTGACAGTACACAGCAGTCAACCCCATCAATGCGCACAGTCATCCTGCCGATACATCCATTGTCACCAATGTCCTTAGCTGAGGGACAGCATACAGTGGGCATTGACCAGGGTAGTGTGGTATCATTGGCACATGCATCCCCTCACAGCAGCCATGGCCAGATTCCTGACATGGTACCACACAGGCAGATGTCCAGGGGTTCTCGTGGGAGCATCCGTGGTCATACTGCCCCTGTCAGACGTGCCCACAGAGGTCTATCAACCTCAGCTATGTTCCAGGCTGTAATGCAGGCACAGGCACATATGGAACGGTACACCAGACAGGGTCTGAGGGAGCTTAGAGCACATCGCACCGCTATGAATGACACTATGCGTGACGGTGCATCTGCCATCCGTAACATCAGCGAGGTCATTGATAGATGTTGAGAGGACACATTAGATCTGTTCCACAACTACATGCCCAGGAGCTAGGACAGTGCAGAATGGTTGAGACATCAACATGGATGTCTGCCAGCAACATTATCAGCTGCCAGTCATCGTGGACGACAACAAACCCGCAGCCGCTCCCATAGTGCCAGTACCAGCCCCAGCAATGCTGGGTCTGTGCTGTCAGTAGGCCGTCCTAGAAGACCACGTGCACGTGGCTCTGGACAGTCCCAGCAGGGACATGTGTCCAGTCAACAACCCACTGCTTCTGATGACAGTACCCAGTCTGGCTTAATACCTGATACTGTCCGTAGCACCCCGGCCAGGCACAGGTACCATGTTCATGGCCAGAGACAGTGACCTGTATGACCTGGCAGGTACAGTCTGTTGCTGTCCACAAACACCCATATATGGCAGCCACATGACGGAACTGTGTGCATGCATACACACACACATAATGCTAACACCTAGGGCTAACACATACACACACACACATCGCAGCAACATTGCCCCATCTTGTACTGTTGTCCCTCACTAACACACACACACATACATGTCAATTGGATGTGTCAATGGCAGAATCTGGCAAACCAAGTACACACCCTGTGCATATGATGAAACTGTGCCACCTCCTGCCATCTGTAACATTGATGCTGGAACAGGGTGACTACATAGCACTGTAGTATTATTATCATGTTGTTAACAGTACAGTGCAATGATATTGTTGTGGGTAGATTCGAGCATGCATGATGCATTAACTATGTTTGTTATTGCAGTTTTGTATACACCAGTGTTAATTCCCAAAGTGTACTGTCTGCACATGTGCAACATGGCTGTTGTGTGTACCTGTGCCTGCATGTGTTGGGGTGTGGACAGTACATGTGTGATGTTTGCATCACTGATTTGCAGGTGTACATTTGTGAACATGGTCAGCATGGAACATGACATGGTTTGACAGTATGCTGTGGATGATACGGTTTCCACATGTCAATGGTCTGCATTCTGGTAGTATACACAGCTTACATAGCCTGACATTCAGTAGTCATTACATGGTGTCTCCTCAACAGATACACAGACGTAGGAACCTGGTGTCAGTGATATACCTGCAGTACTACACTATAGCAGTAGCCATTGTTACTGAGCCCCACACATCCCTGGGAACAATACCCTTTGGCATATAGCAGTCTCATGTACATGTCAACACACTATGGATATGTCCATCCATGACTGTAAATACATACAGTGGCCTACAATGCATTCTACACATGACACACCTAACCACCACAAGGGTATCATACAGACAGATACCTGTTGTCCAAGCCATGGTATATTGCTGTAACGCTACTGTGGCATTGTCATCAGCATGTAGTTAACATAGTATTCCAACAGTATCATGTAGGTGGTAGCACCCATCATGTAGAACGGGTAATGGTGTGTACATGTGGACAGGTGTTATCTTGTCTATCCTGTGATATTCACATTTCAAAAGGTATTTTGCAGTCCCTCTGTGCATCACCTGAACAAGAAGGTTGCAAATTTGGCTGATTCATTATGGCATTGTTCTTGTTTGCCTGATAAAGGGCTAAGATAGGTACAGACAGGAAATGCAAATAGCCACTTCCTTTCTACTCCCACCCTGTTTTGTCCATCAGAATAAGTAAGGTAGTGTTTTATTCCACAGAAGTAACCTAACTTTTGGCGAGTCTCTTTTATGGATTCTTGAAGGTGTAGCTCCAATTTCAGGTGGTTTTCTATAACACCAAGTAGTTTGGTGTAGGATACCTGATCAATATTGGCCTTGTTGGATGATAGTTTACTAAAGGAATTATTTCTTTTTTTGTTGGGGGGAGAGTTGGGGTTGAATGGTAGCTTATTTTTTCATTCTTAATTCAAGAGGAATTGAGAGCTGTTGAACAAAGTTTCTATGGAGAAGGATTTCTGGGGGGTGAGTCGCAGCACATATTAGAGTGTAGTCAGAATATTGTACTGTGGCGGCCTGTTTGGCTGCTGTGTTTAGGTTGATAGACAAATTAAACAGTGGTGGCCCTAGGATGGAGCCATGTGGGACTAATGGATACAGGAAGGAAAGAGGAGAAATTATCCTTCCATTTCACTGCTTCAGACCTCTTAGTGAGATAGGTAAGAAACCACTTCAGGGAGGATGGGGATACAAAGGATTTAAATGCTATTCCTATGGATGATCAATTCAGGAGAATATGATGATTATCTAAGGCACTCAACATAGTCATATCCAGAAATAGGACCGAGGTTAGATCTCAGTTACTACTGTGATTTATAATATGTGTAAACCTTAGAAGAGCAGTGTTTGTACTCTGATTTGGTCTGAAACCATGCTGTGAGAGAGGAGGAAGAGGTTATGGGAAGCAATAAATTGAGTGAATACCCTCATCCCAAATCTTGGAAAGATTTGACAGAATGCTGCTTGGTCTGTAGTCTGTGAGCTTGGTTGAAGAGTCACCTTTATGGAAGCAGTATAATATAGAATTTTTTTCCATAAGGCAGGGACATTTTTCTTGGATAGAATGATTTATTTGAATTTTAATCAGGTTATGCAAGGCTATCTGCAGTGAGTTTGAGGTATTCAGATGGAAGTTCGTCAGGGACGGTGGTTGCCTTGGAGTGAGTGTTAAGGCCTGTTGTGGCTTCAGTGATCTGAGTGGGCTGGCTGGATTTGTAGTTTTGTTTCATAGGGGATAGATGTCCATATTATGAAATTTGAGTTGAACCGTGAAGTAAAGCTTTAGGAGTTATTAGCCGAAGATGGGCTGGATTACATTGATTTTCCAGGATTGAGCAATATTTATTGATTTCCAGGAGTTTTTGTATTGTTTGATGTCTCTTACAATTAGCTCATTGGGATAATTAAGTTCACATGGTAACTGCTATCCATACAAGTATGGTTTCAATTCCAATGCTGTTAATTTTTGGGTTAAGTATTGGCATAACAGTCAAAGCATTTACCTCTCAGACCCGGGGTACAGGGATTGATTCTTACTATTGGTCACTTTCTGGTTACTGGCTGGGTATATAATAGTTTGCAGACTGATTCACCTACTATTCTGGAGGGTTGGGAATTGGCATTATGTTTAAGGTGTTTACCTTGGAGATATTTATTTATTTATTTAGAATTATTCCGGAGTTTGTGGTTAGGTAGTTTTTGCATCTGTATAAGGCATCTATTTTCTTGTGTACTTTTTTTTACAGTCTGGGCAATGTGCAAGTCAAACTTCAGCGTTTGATCAATACCAACACCGAGAAGTTGAGTGGATGGTACTGGTTCAATCAAAGTTTTATTACTGGATGTGATGTTGAAGTAAGTGGATTGGGTTTTGAATTTAGTGGAGTGGAGGAGCATGAGTTTATTATGAGAATAAATGCTGCATAATCCTTACAAGCCTAGCCAACAGTCCACCCCCCAAAAAAAAACAAAAAAACTCCAGTCAGCACTTGTCGCTCCCATATCCCTCATTGACAGGTGTGACAAGCGCTGACCGAGGCCCATCCCTGGGGACAGACTCTTGGCTAGGTCTGCAAGGGACCCAGGCAATTAGCCTAGTAACCTCCTATGATGCTATGATCCTATAAGCAACAGCGTATTACTACCCTATTGCCCAACACAGGAAAAACTGAGGTGTACAAAACAGAAGTGAGGTGTAGAAAATAAACTAAGCACTTGTTTTGCTACACTGAGCATGTGTAGGGCGAAACCTAGCAAAAACAAGGTCGATCTCAAAAAGCATCTATGCTGACATTATGCATTTGGGTGACTCTTCAGCAATCTACTCAATACATTGTGAAATGTAACCTGTTTCAGTCTTTCACATGCAGCAGTCTACATATGCATTATCTCTAAGTATACAAGTTTCAATTTATTATTTATCAAATTAATTTTTCTATTCTTTAGTAGGAAAACCAATTCTTTAATTCAAAGGTAAATAATGAAACCGCACTTTTGTGGTGTAGGATACAACCCCCCCACAAGCGTAGACAGTTTCAGTCCCTGCACCATTTTAGTTGTAGTGTGACATTTGGCTTCAAAGAATATGGATGACTGATAACTGACCAATGCAGCTATAAAGATTCAAGTTGCACTCTACATTATTAGATGTAGCTAAACATTCTGAACTGCTTATATTCTACTCAATTTCCTAACAAAGTCCACAGAAGAAATGAATTATCTCAGGTGTTTGCTAATTTCCATACAAGATTAATATTTTACGACAGAGACTGCAACAATTTATATATGTGGGAAAAGGATCAATAATGTCCAAGTCCTCTTACCAGATACCAAAACAATAATAAAATAAAAATGTGAGCTGTAAACCTCATGTGTGTTTATGTCTCTATGTGGTATGTGACAATGTAGACCGTGTTTTCAAGAGTGCAATGCAACTGCAGAATCACTATACACCATTTTTGCTGTACCACCACACCTAGTATACCAGCCATGGTCCTTTACGGGTCAGGGGGAACTACATGTTAAGTAACAGCAGTCACTGCAAGGAATACCTTCTTCCCAAGCATATCAACATGCTGGGTCACTTCAAAAACTGGCCACTGAAAAACACATGGATCAATACTGTTACTGTGTCAAAACAGTATCTGAAAACTCAATACTGCATTGAAAACAGGAAAGTATTGTGGACCCAGTGCATAGATAGGGTTACCACCTGTCCCACTTTGTGAGGGACAATCCCTCTTTGGGCAGTTGTGTCCTGCAAAAAATTTGAAAAAATGGCAAATGTCCGGAGATTGTAGGACAAAAATATTTCCTATATTTTCTTTACTAGTTGCATAAAACAAGTTATTTTGTATCTGAAACACCTAAATGTTATAAGAAACAATAAGCAACTAAAATGCTACAAGAATAAGCTTTTATTTAGGCAAAAAAGTGAAGTTCTGTCCTTTGTACTGGTCGTGGGCATGTTTTGCCCTGCAAAAGCTGACATTTCTACAAAAAATGTCCCACTTTGGGCATTTGAAAAGGTGGCAACCCTATGCATAGAGGAATGGAACCCTTCCTGTGTCCCAGACAAGGCCAGCTCAGTAACTGGCTTAGGTCTGGAGGAACAAAGAAGTGAGGCAGGAAATGAATAGTGCCTTTGGCTACCTCCAAGTGGAAAACTGGGAAGATTTCTTGGCTTTGGAAACTGGCTTCCATTTCGGTAGTGGGGGAGGGGGATGTCTTGATTGGGTGTGGTGCTCAGAGCAATTTTGCACTGTCACAATAGCACTCTGCCCCCAATTAGTGGTTTTCCCATTCAATCAAAAAATACCCACCCTCATTAAGTATACATATGATGCCCTGCCTCCTAATTCTCACATTAAGGAAGAGAGGGGGCAAGTGTTCCTAGGAAGGGAACCCTGTCCTGATATAAACAGGGTAATTGGTCCTTATAGGAGGAGAAACTTGCCCAATAAATTCAGGGAACTAACTTGAAAGGGGGGGTAGGGAGGCTTGCCTCAAGAAACTGTGGGAAATGAGCCCTCTGGGAGGGGAACAAATGGGTCATTCAGGGACTAAATGAGGAAGATCAGAAACAGAAGACACACAAGGGAGAAAACAATGCAGAATTATTTTCCGATACATCTCCTAATTATTGGCATGACTCTCCTTATAGGTCCAGTTAGTGAAACAGAATGAGAATATTTTTAACTCAAAGATGATGAAAGTTTACAGCTGACTATTCATACTTCATTATTTCCTTTATTAGAAATCATGGATTCTGGGTAAGTGCACAGCGAATTACATTTTAACAATGACAAATATTGTGAACAACCTACAATGTTGCACTTTCTGGTGCACACAGATGATATAAACAGAACATCCATTTTTTTCTGCATTTTACACCAAGCCGCATTAATCAGACTGTCAGAAATAAACAGTCCTGCTTTATCACCTCCATTACCTTAGTGGCTGCTCCTATACAGCATCTATAAAGCTTGCTGTCACATTATGGCTTTCCCTTTAAGAGCTGAATAAAATATGACATCTGTTAGTAGCCATCTTCACCCAGCTTGCTAGACATGACAACACATGACCTTATACTCACAGGACACCAGAAATGTAATTTAAACCAACTGACCTAGAGTAAGTGTTAGCTGTACAAAAGCTGACAAGGTAAAGAGAGACGACTAGAAGGTGCTTATGCAGAATCACATTGCAGAAAGTGGAAGTTATTACATTCAGAGTACCACAGGAGACAGACTGCCTCTACTAGTCTGGTCTGACACTCTACAAACTTGCCATATTTTGACATTTACAGCAACATTTGTACTTCACATTTCTTTGTATACATTGAACTTCATTTATTATTTCCAGTGTACACTGGATGCAGTTTTTATCTCCCAACTCAAATGCTGTCCTTTTTTCCCTTACATTTATCTATGTTATTGCTGTCGTATTACCCTAGTGTTATGCCAGGTTACATGGTACTCTATGTTACATTACGGTTTGTATTTTTTTATAAGTAGTTCTGCTTTTCTTTTTGCTCTTTCGCCAATGCAGAGGTGTGCTAGCCCTGCCTCCAACTCCAATCCTACATGTTACTAAAACCCCTTTCCCTAGCAGCAGCACTATACAAGAGGAAGACACAGAATGCACACACCAGACATACAATGCAAACCATAACCTGTGAAACCTCTCTCACACACACAAACCACTATAATGTGACCTTGCACATCTTCACAACCACTGCATTTTTTGTCAAACATTTTGCTGCACACTCCTACTTACCTGCATTGTACAAAACTTGAATTAGAAAATACAATTTCAGTCGATACAAAAATTAAACATTTTGATATTCATCATCCATTTACAATATGCAAGGTCATTGCAGAGAATAGGCTTCTTGATCAGTCTCCCAAATTTGAAACATTGTCTCACTGCAAGCTAATTCCTATGGATAGCACCATTCTGAGCAGGTGACGGAGCTTCACTGTACAGTGAATGTCTATAACTAAAATTGTTCACTCAGAGGATGCAGTGCAAAGTTAGATGTTAAAAGTAGTAGTACTTGAAAAGTAAATACTTCTAGTTGATTGAATGTGTGAAAATCTTTCTGTGACTTGAATAAAAGCACCTTACTGATATCTTTAAAAATCTACATAGCAGAACCTCAAAGCAGTAAATAAATAAAAAAAAATGGGTAAATTGAAACATTTCAAAGCTTTGCTGGGAAAGCTCACCCAGACTCTGCCACAGCTTGCTGCGAGGGGAAAGGTTAGTTTGCTCTTGATTTCTTGTACTTTATTTCCTTTTTCTATGTTGTATACTGGGATTTGTTTTCTTTACACTGTGTTTTATTTGTATTCTGCTTTTAATTGCATATTAAAACTTGGAGACCACAGCTCTGTCTCGTCAGACAGAATTCTTTCCCACCCTGTTACTGTTGTTCTTAACCACCACAGTCTTTCTAGTTGCCTGCCCCTTATGTTACAGTGATCATCTCCTTCCTAGTCTCCTTTCACTAGCTGATGTAAGCACAAAATCATCATTTTGTCAAATCACTCTCCAACTATTTAAACGTATTGGCCATCCCACTGTATTCCATAGTACCAGAATACAAAAGTGCCCACCCCCTTTCAATCTATCTTGCTCTTTTAAAAATAGTGGCTCTCCACTCAGACAGCTAAAAATGAAATTACCCACTTTGATATCTAACTGCTTAGTGCACACTGCAGTGTTTAGGATAAACCATTTTTTTCATCTTACCTTTAAACATCTATTGCAAGACCACCAGTTATTGTAGAGCCCACATTCTGCCTCTCAGTAGTCATCTTGGGATTAGTGCTTCTGTTTTCTCCTGGTGAGAGAAGGAGTGCAGTTACATTATTTACTGGAGACTGCTGATCACCAGAAAGCCTGATAACTGCTTTATAGGTGACAGCTTGGAATCTGTGCTTATATTCTGCACCTGGTGAGAGATAAGTAGAGTGCATTGATTCCTGACTGTTTCTGGTTGGGCGAGTGTCTGTGCTTAACGTTCCTGATTGGTCTGGTTGCTATTCAATGCATTTACCAGAAAAAGGCTACAAGCCTACAGACCCTTGCATCATCTGGGACAAGACTGTGGATCACCAAACAGGCTGTGGCCTGCTTTTCATCTTGGGATTGGTCTAACATTTTTCTTCTGATTACAGAAGAAGCAAAGGAGCATTGTATCCCAACAGAGTGAAGCTGTGGTGAGACCAACATTAGTAGTAGTCAGGCAATAGCCATTCATGCAACTCACCTCTTTTCATCATTCTTGACAAGCTAATTCTTTATTTTTCAGTAAGTACTGCTTGATTTATTTCTAACTTCAGAATATCTGCCTAAATACTTCATCCTTAAATTTTCAGGGTCTATGTATCGATTTCCCCTCAAGTGTTTGGCAGTGCTCTGTACAGACTCAGACACCTTAAGTGACATTTTTTCTGTAAAAGCACAGCTGAAATTTCTCCAATACCTAGTTGCACAGAGGACAACTAGTTTACAGTGACACGCACTGTCCACAGATGCAAACTGGATAATCCTGACAGTGATTGATATTCTCACTACAACTGTCTAATCAATAAAAAAGGTCTGCTGCCATGCATATGGACTTTTCTACTGTCTCTGTTACCGGCTTGGTGGATATGGGTATTCTGAGGCAATGTTTACTGACAACCAGTTAATTTTCAAACAAACTGATATGGTGTGTGAGAGATGCATTTACACAATGTCACTGGAGGCATAGGTTCATAGGTTCATACCAGGCTATCTACCCTGGGGCATTTATAAACCTAGCCCAATTGTGTTTGGCTTACGCCACCCCTTGATTTGAGTATACTGTGCCCTTTTTAAAGTTTAGTTTACTGTGCCTCTGTCTAATAGTGACACGGAAGTAATCCCCGGGACAAACCTACGATCCCCCATCCACTCATCAAGATTCTTCTTGAAGAGAGTCAGTGAGGTGCTCTGCCTAACATGCATTGGAATTCTATTCCAGAGCGAAGGGAGCCTCTGGGTTATGAATCTGTCCCTCCAGCATGTTCTATTTATTTCTGTGCTGAGGTTCAAGTCCCTCGAGTGCGTGGCTCTAAGGGATTTAGATTTACTGAGGTGGAGCATGTCCATTAATTCTGGGTTGGACATAGCTCTCACATAAAAGTAGTCCTAGCATCAATAAAGTTGTCAGTAGTACACACGCTGCACCCATCATGCACAATTCAAAGCAGATATATCAACCCACGTATGCTGAGGCAAGTGCATGTAACTTTCCTAAACCACAAAGACCTCTTTAATGAAGTACACATAACAAAATACCCTCAGCAGCCCCAAATTCACTCTTTCAAAACACCCACATCAACACAGATCTACATATCATGGAGCCTCTACTTCTAAGCCCACAAGCCAAGCCACCACACAATCCAACATTCTAACCATTGGAGACTACATCGTGACACACAAATGTCCCTCTCACCAGGCTAAGGAGAAGGTTACGGTCAGTTGCTTATCAGGGGCTAAGGTCCGACACATTAAGCATGCACTCAGGTCATTGGACCACATTTGCCATTATGACTCAGTCATAGTCCGTGTGGGAGTAAATGACCCGAGACATACCTCCCTAGACTATATGGAGAGAGACATCATGGAGCTCTTGGAATCTCTCTCTCAGGATGGTATGAGCCTAGCATTGAGCAGAATTTTACCTTCTCCAAAGATGATGCCACAATATGAACAAAAGAAGATTGGCTTTAATAAATTGGTTTAGTTTCTGGTATCATTCTAAGGGGGTGCAATATTTGTCATCATGGAAGGAGATGGTCAACAGGCCATGCTGCTTTGCCAGGGATGGTCCACACCTCTCCTCCCTAGGCTTTCAAATATTAGCTAAAACATTGTCTTCCCCCATAGTGCCTTTTTTAGGCAATGCCAAACTGAAAGTACTTCCGACACAGCAAATCAAAACCAAGACAATCTAAAGGCATTACTGCTCAATGCTAGGAGTCTAAACAAAATAAACTTCACTCCCTGGAAGCTCTATTTACCCTAGAGAATGCTGATGTCTGTGCAGTGACTGAGACATGGTTTAAATCCTCAGAGCACACAAACAGTGCAAGGTCATAATGCCTTCCACATATTTAGGCCAGCTACTTCACAGGTAGGGACTAAAGGTGGAGGAGTCTCTATTTACATCAAAAATAAATACATTTCAAGGCTGGTCAAGCATGACAATACACTTGAGCTGCTATATGTTCAAATCACCATTCATAAAATCCAATACCACATCCTTGGAAGCTACAAGTCCCCCTCTATGACCCAGGAAAACCCATACCATGTATTTAAACTCATTAGAAACATTAACCATCCAACCCAATACAATATTCATGGGTAACTCATTACCCCGCTATTAACTGGGAATCCTATAAGACACCAAATGCACAGAGATTTCTGGATTTTGTAAACACAAACTCCCTGAACCAGATAGTCAATACACCAACCAGGGTGCAACCATACTAGATCTGGTCCTCACTAATATGGGAGTCTGCTGCACACCTCCTACTGTAATGCCTTCCCTGGTAAGGTCAGACCACAAAATGGTCTCTTTTGAAGTAAAAGTAAAACCTGGACCCCCAGCTAAACTTGGAATATTCAGGAACTAGTCTAAGGCTAATCTCCTGCTATTAAGTGAGAACCTGGTAAAATTTCAAGACCCCATAAATCCTAGGAACACTACTGCCTATGCAGAACTATTCCCTGAAAGCTTATACACACATGTTAATAGCTGCACAGAGGCAGCTATACCCACCAGAAAGAAGTACAGAACCAGCTCAAAAAAAGCCACCCTGGTGGAATAACAAAATCAATAGGCTGTATAGCAGGAGAAGAAAATCATGGCAAAAATTAAGAGGTGCAGTACCTAGAAGGATAAAAGCACTCTCAAGCTAAACAAATAACTCAGTGGACAAATAAAGTCTACCAAAGCCATATCTGAGGCAATTTTGCACTCCCAGGCCAAGGACAACCACAAAGGATTCATTAGCTATGTCATAGGTTAATAGGTTCACAGATTAGTACTAAGCTAACTGCTCTTGCGAGCCATTTTAAGCCTAGCCAATTATCTCTTGTGAGACTGAAACCCTGCACCTTGTGTTTGTAAGGCAAACACCTTAACCATTAGGCCACCCTCCCAACCTGTCTGCAACCTCAAAGGCAATACACAATTATGTGTAGAGCTCACTGGGAATAGAGCCACCTACACTGAGCCAGAAGATGTAGCAAACCTCCTGGCTGATAAATTCAGCTCCAACTTTACCCCTCTCTCGCCCTCAACCTTCCCACAGGAAATATGAAATATAACTCCCCCATCACCACTAGGGAACAGGTCCTTAATGCTCTCTCTAAGACAAATAACACTGCATCAATTGGCCCAGACAATATCCCAGGATGCCTTTTAAATAGCGTGAAACATGACCTATCAGGGGCTCTGGAATTACTATTTAACCGTAGTCTGTAAAACAGGCTACATGCTTCGTGAATGGAGAAAGGCAACAGTCATACTTTGGCACAAAGATGGGTCATCTACAGACCCATAAGTTTCACCAGTCTTATATGTAAAGCCATGGAAAGAATTATCATGGAGATGATCAATAGAGATATAGTAAATCTCCAGACACTGGACCCAACCCAGTTTGGTTTTGTCAAGGGCAGATCCATGCCTACTCAACCTGGTGGACTTCGAGAAGGTCACCAAAGCAATGGATGAGAGCAAAGTCATTCACACTGCCTATCTTGACCTGGCCAAAGCATTTGACACAATACCTTACTTGGGCATTGTTGACAAACTCAAGAGGTTAGGTACAGACCCGTATGTCACCCAGTGGATAGCCTACTGACTCACAGGCAGGACCCAGGAAGTTACAATTGGAGAGTCTACCTCTACAAAGAGACCAGTCACAAGTGGAGTCCCTCAGGGATCAGTCCTTGGACCGCTCCTTTTTGGCATTTACTTCTCAGAAGTCAAGGCCAATGTAATATTATGCTTTGGGAAGTCATCTATCCCTGGTAACTATCATATACACACCCCTTGGAGTTGACCCAGTAGTCAGGGACTTAGGGACACACACAGATAGTAATCTAGCCTTTGACCATCACGTGTCTAGTAGTGAGAAAACCATTCTATGTTGTGCAACTTATAAACAAAGGTATGCCATTCTAAGTCAACAGAAGTCATTGTCAGACACTATTCAGTATTCATCAAACCTATCATCAAGTACAATGCCCCCTTTGGTATGTACCTAAACAGGCATATACAACAATTGGAATGTCCACAGAGATCCCTCACTAAATGAATACAGGGCATAAGTAAAATGTCCTATGCAGACTGCCTCAAGGCCCTATCCCTGCATTCTGTCTCCTACAGGCTTTTGAGGGGAGATCTATGCCTGACATACAGGACACTGTCAGATCCCACTCTAATGGACCTCCTGCATATCCACAAAACAAACAGCACTAGAATTACTTGTTGTAAAGACTTGAACCTTGTCTGTGATAGTAAATAGGACCTGCTGGAGAGATAGGCATGTATGCCAGAGACTACCCTTTCAATAGAACAGGCTCCCCATCCATGTGAAGTGGAGTTCCTCCCAAACTCAATTCAAGTGCAACTTGGACATTTGGATGGGAAACCAGAAATTCATCCCTGGTTTGGCACCTGTGTCTCTAATGGACAAGGGCAACCTGTAAATGGTTCATCTCCCAGGCCCATGCTTACACTTATCAAGGTTATCAGAACTTGTCAGAGATTTGGGATGCTTGGCAAGGCTTACAAAGGCCCTTCTGGTAGTTAGCCTAGTAAAGACCTATGAAGCTAAAAACTGTTACTTTGCATGTCATAACAATGTCACTGATAAATGTTTCTGCACATTTCGAAGATCTGTACATATCCTCACCCTTACTCCTTAATGTATTTGGCAAATTGCTTACAAGTCTAGCTTAAATATTTTCCTTCTATTGCTCATCTTTGAATATATTATTTCTCTGACTTCCGGGAATTAAAAAGGAGTTAGAGCCAATTTAGCATTTCTGCATCTAATTATTAATACTTGCACTAGTGGATTTCTCAAAGCCTGACCATATTGTAATATATCAAGACAGCAATCTGATATTTCAGAATATTAATAGTTTCTCATTCGATTCTTAAGGGGTCTGACCAGTCTCTCTACTCCTCCATTACTCCATGAATGTCTGGAAATACAAGTAATATGCTCAGACTCTTACTATCAAGAAAATTTATGAAATTTCTGATTAGAAATTATGGACCATTGATAGATATTCCTACATTGAAATACTCTATATCGCAAACGTTTTTTTCAGAACTGCAATGACATTCACTTTCACATAATTTACAAAATTGTACAACTTCCAGGGGTTTTAAATAATACTCAACACAGTAAATACAATGCACATGCATATATTGGAAGAAATCACCAACTTTCATAACCAGCGAAGCTTTGGTATTTTATGAGATCACACCACTTCATGCCAATTATGATCCAAAATGGATTACAGCATTTACATTCATGAACCAGTTCTTCAATATGTTCAGATATTTTAGACCAATAAATAATATTCATGATTGTGTTTTTAATTATACCCAAGATTGACCCAGGAATCTTAAAACTGCATAGGCATTACATTTGTCACCTTTACACATTAAGCCTAGTATACATATATCACAATATAGGAAATGTATTCTAATATTTGGTTGCACTGAATTAATACCATATACACAAACATTTGTTCTTAGCAACTGCATTTCTCTGTCATCTTTAGGATGCCCCTATTTCTTAGCTGAGACAGACACCTGATATGAGCCACTAAACTTCCAGATCTTTCTCTAGCAAGTCTTTTTTTTTACATTATTCTGTCTAATCTTTCCTAAATGTATTACCTAAATGAATCAGTTTACTAAGTTTATATTGATCTCAAATCATATTTCTGCAAGCTCAAAATTTCCTGTAGCCTTGTCGGTGCTTTATGAAAAGATTTCTTGCAAATGCTTTAGAGTGGCTTATCACACTCTACTGTAAATTACTTGCCATAAATGTAATTATGGAATGTCTGACAACCAAAGATTACTGTTAGCATTTCTTACTATCTGCGCGCCTGTCAAAGCTCTTGATCTGTATTGATGCTACTCTACCTTCACTGTAGTAGTACTGCTCCAAACCTTCATTAGCTGCATATCCTCTTGAGCAGGTTATGAAAATATGAGCCTTTCTATCTAGATTTTCTAGCAACTTGAAATGGTCTTTTTCCTGTGACCAAAACCACTTGGTATCCAATTTCTTTAAGAGGGACTGCTATGGCAAGACTGGAATCAATTTGAAATTTTTTTTTCACTTTTCACTATACCCTGGAATAAGAGATTATACAAAAATAATTTAATATGGCACTGACTTTATCCGAACCTGTTTTAAGACATTCAGCACTCAAGACGGGATCCATGCATTTAAGAGTACACAGCTCTGACATTTTCTTCCATTCCTTGGAAAGAATCTCTGTCTCATCCTGTCATGTAATTTAATGAGTACCATACCATGCTTTTACTTGGTAGTTCCTTATAACAGGAAATAATTTATTGCATTAACGCCACCTTCTAACTCTAATAATTAAACTACTGCTTTTTGAAACACATCCGAGGCTGCTGATATTCAAAAGAGCAATCTCAAAAAAAAAAAAAAAAAACAGTATTGACACAGGGAGTATTAAATATATAAAGCTTCGTGCTATCTTTTAGTTCAACCTTACATAATCCTAGATTAACCATGTTGCTCAGAGAAGAGCATAAACATGATGGTGAGTTACAGCAACTTCCTTATTGTTTCAAACAGGATACATTTCCCTGATTACATTCTAAAATGCAATGTCAGACACCTATCTCTATTCAGATACTAAATTTGACAGGCTTTGAGGTACTTTCATTTAGACTAATTTGCCAACAACAAAGTAGCCATGCAGGACACATACGAACAAAGCATTATGGAGAGTCATAGCAACTTCCACAATGATTAGAACTGAATACTGGACCTTTTTTAATCTATAAATATAAACACAATGCACCAAGGTAACACACAATAACGTTTAATGAAAACAAAAAGTAAAAGACAGAGGTGAGCGCTTTCGCAACTGGTCTGATGAAGCAACTATTATTGCGAAAAAACACAAGGTGTAGGAGAGGAGGCAGAGCATATTAGCATGGAGTCATCTGCATATTGGATGCAGGTGGCTCCTGGGATGGTGGTGTGCAGATCATTGATAAAGACAGAGAAAAGAAGAAGGTGACCTAGTATGGACCCTTGTGGGACACCTAGGGTTAGAGGAAGTTGGTATGACAGCTTGCTCTACCATAAGACAGTCTGCTGTCTACCATTTAGGTAGGAGTGAAACCACTGTATTGTGTGTTGGTCTAAACTGATGGTTTGTAGGGTATTATAGCAATAACCCTCGCCTGGGTGTGGGTAATGCTGGATTTACCCATGGTTGGCGTGGTTTGGTCCCAAGGGCGAAGCCAGAGGCACCAAACAAAGCCAACCATGGGTAAATCCAGCATTACCCACACTCAGAAGTGGGTTATTGCTATTATACAATGACATTATTTAAGAAAAAAAAAAAATTACTTTTCTTAAATAATGGCATTGTATAATGCCTCCTTGCTGCCTTTCCGCAGCTGTCTGGTATTCCGCAGCAGTTCTGATGTACTGTGCATGCGTATCCCTACGCAGTACATCAGAGCTGTAGGCAAAAGCAATGGAGAAAGCAAGATCTCCATTGCTTTTTACTGTTTTGCTATGTTAAATGGGATTAACATAGCGAGACAGCTTTAAAAAAAGCAATGGAGAATCTACGTTGCTTATTTTAAAGCTGTCTCGCTATGTTAAACTCATTTAACATAGCGAGACAGTTTTGAAAAAAGCAACAGAGAAAGCAAGATCTCCGTTGCTTTTTACAAACTGTTTTGCTATGTTAAATGGGTTTAACATAGCGAGACAGCTTTAAAATAATCAATGGAGATTTCCGTTGCTTATTTTACAGCTGTCTCGCTATGTTAAACCCATTTAACATAGCGAGACAGGTTTAAAAAAAAAGCAATGGAGAAAGCAAGATCTCAGTTGCTTTTTACACACTGTGTCGCTATGTTAAAGGAGTTTAACATAGCGAGACAGCTTTAAAAAAAAGCAACAGAGATCTCCGTTGCTTTTTTTAAACCTGTGTCGCTATGTTAAACTCCTTTAACATAGCGAGACAGTGTTTTAAAAAAAAATTATACCAATGGAAAAAGTCCGGGCAACCGGACCTTTTTCCATTAGTATAAGTCGATTTACAACGTGCATGCTGGCTAATCAGCATGCACGTTTTGGAATATTAATGGGGGGTCATGTTATAATGAGCAGTAGCTGATGGTTGAAAATATCGAAAGCTTTTGAGAGATCTAGGAAGAGTGCTGAAGATAGTTTGTTGTTGTTACAATGAAGATTGATGACATTAGAGAAAGATAGAAGAGCCGTGGTGGTACTGTGGAATGCCCTAAAGCCATGCTGAGAGTCAGTGAGCTTTCCATTTTGAATAAGAAAGTGCATTATTTGTTTGCGTATGAATCTTTCCATGATTTTAGCTAGTGATGAAAGAATGGCTATAGGTCTAAAGTTAGATAATTCTGTGGAACTTCCTCCTTTATGGAGAGGTATAAAGTGATATTTACCATATTGCTGTGATGGATCCTTCTGAGATGGATCTGTTAATCAGAATAGAAATGGGAAGTGCTATGGCATCAGCTGCTTTTTGAAGATATTCAGCTGGGAGGTGGTCGGCAGCTAGTGTAGTAGGTTTTAGCTTTATGATTAAGGTCCGGATCAGGTTGGTAGGTACGGTTTGAAAGGTAAAGGTGGGTTGGGTGCTGGGTGGTTCAGGGCTAGATGTGCCAGAGCTGGTGTTTGTGTCCGATGGAGTGAGATGGGTAGCTAGAGACTGGATAGTTTCAGTAAAGAAGGAGTTGAAGCGGTTTGCAATTTCTATGTGGGGATTAATCAAGGGCAGCTGATGGGATAGGAGTGGTGGAATCACCTGGGTGGAGAAGACGGTTAATACCAGCCCAGAACCTTTGAGGATTTAAGCTGATATTTTTGTTGTAGGAGGGTGCAGTGATTTTTTTTGTCTAGAATGACATTTGGTCCGATTCCTTAGCTGCCGGTATCTTACTTGGTCCATAGGGGCTTTGGTAACATGCCACCTGACTCAGACATTGTTTCTTAGTTTAATTTTGGTTTTTGTTTCTTTAGATAGCCATGGTGCAACTGTGGTTTTTATACAGATGGTACGGGTAGGAGCATGGTGGTTAAGGATAGCCAGAAATCTGGTACTGAAGTACTCAACTGCTTCTTGTAATAGTAGTCATTTCAAGGCATTCCAATTGCATGCTTTGAGTTCATTTTGGAAGTTGTCAAGGTTAAAGTTCCTGACGTTTCTTATAGTTTTATAGGTGGGCTGGTTGGGAATGTCGGCTTTGAGCCTAATAATAAAGGTAAGGCAGTGATCACTTAGATCATCGGGTAATGTAACTGACTTGTACTTTTGGGGGTGACTGTTAAGCATCCAATCAAGGATACTATCTTTGACTCTATTTTTGCTAAATCTGGTGGGGGTGGCAATGATCTGAGTAAACCTGTGGAGGTTTAAATGGGTGAAGGGAGTTTCAGAGGAACAGGTGTTCCAATCAATGTTAAAGTTCCCCAAGACAATGGTTTCCTGGGGATAGTTAGAAGCTAGCCAATGTAAGATTTTCTAGAGTATAATCATTCTTTCCAGGTGGAATATAAATGCAGACAATGTATCTGCATTTTGTTTTGTTTATTATTAGTTTGGTGATGAGAATTTCTGCATTGCCAAACTGAGGTGGCTGTTGGGTGTCAATTGTTATTGTTATGCTAGATTTGTATAGTACAGCTACCTCGCCACATTTCCTGGAGATCTGGTCCAGTCTAAGAATGTTGTACTGTGGGAGGGTTATTTTGTCATCTTTGGTTATTGGTTTTAGCCAGGTTTCTGTGAGCAGAGGATATCAGGGGAGTGAACAGCTAAGAGTCTATGTAGGCTATGGATCTTGTTTAGGCTTCTGATGTTGAGATGACAGACCAGAAATGAGTTTGGAACTCTATCAATCTGGGTAGTACATGTTAGGTTGTTAGATGGTGTGCCTGGGTCTACTGCTGTGGATGGGCCAGGGTTGGGGTGGATATTTCCATCCTTCATAAGATTAATTTTTAAATTGCTTATGAGTCTTAAAAATTTGTTTATGATTTTTTCATAGCTTTTGGTTTTTCAGCTAATGTAGCAGTATTTAGTCAGGTGATGGTAATTGGGGGGGGCGAGGAATTAGGAGAGGGGGTGGTTATGTGGTGGATAAACTTAATAAATGCTGGATCGGTGTCTGTTTGAGAGTTTGGGTATTGGATTTCAAGATAATGTACATATTCATAGGAGCTTAGGTGATAAGGAATAAATAGCAAGGGTACTAAGGGTAGTAGCATTAGTGTTTTAGCTGTAGTCATAGTAAATTACTAGGGTAGGGTCTGTATTGAGTGTATGTGGTGGATAAACGATTAGAGAGAATGGAATGTGTGGGTTAATATGGATAGTGGGGTGGATAGAGGGTGTATTATTGTGCTAGGAGTTTGCTGGGTTCTAGGAGCATGTGTAGTTGGTTAGCTAATTAAGGGGGTGTGCCAGTGGTACTAGAAACATAGTACTACTGGGAGCAGGTGGGATATGGGGGCAGAGGGTGGGGTGTGGAGTGAGCGAAGCAGGGCTAAACCAGTAAAGCAGATGCCTAGAGGCAGCATGTGCAGGTATGAGTTACAAGCACTTTTTTTGTTTCTTTCTATATGCCCAATACCCTGTTCCTAAGCCCTACTGTTAAAAACTACACAGTTCCCTACCTGCTTCTCAATTTACAATGCAGAGAGCCTGTTTTCCAATTCTCTTTGTAGCATGCTTGTTTCACCTAGTTTATTGAGAAATGCACTGTTTGGAGGTGCAGATCACACTACGCTCATCTGATTGAATAGTAGAAAGCATGCTGTTTTTACCTTAATTGAGGAAGAAAGAAGGCTACAGGAAAGTCTAACCCTTCCAGCCTAATGCTCATCAGCATAAACAGATTACAAGTGGGAGTTATGGGGACATTCACCAGTGCTTTTTTGGGCCCAGTTTGTTAGGTTTACAGGTGGCAAGGTATTTTAGTGGATATTAACCTTATTAAAATAAGTTCCGTGGTGGGGGAAGTCTGTACTTGTTGTTATTCCTGGAATGACCCTATATGCTTTTACAAACCTTTCAGGGGGAGGTGAGGTTTGAACACCTCAACAGACTGGGACCTGATGCAGTAAACAAGCCAGAGTAACTGAAAATTACCATTAGTATCTCATTAAGAAATAGGGCTCCTACTATATGATCGAAGATGCATTCCTTCGAATGAGTCTTGATCGAACTTGAAAGAATGAAAAGGCAAAATAGCGAAATGGCATACAACGATTTCTTTCCCTGGGAAATGAATCACTTGGCCGCCTCCATTACTTTGCCATTTTCGTCAGTGTAGCGCAATCTTGGAGTTGGTATATTTAAGTAGGGGAGTGCCCCCCCACTTTATGTAATGTTTTAATTTTTTTTTTTTTTTTTGTGGAAAAGTGATTTTTTTCCATTGGAAAAAAATAGCTGTTCTAAGTATTCGGGATTGTAAGCTTTTGCTTACATGGGGGTCGATAAATCTGCGCTCACTTTTTTTAAAGCGTTCACTGATTTAAAATAGACCAAAGAAATACATGACTATGTCACTGTTACTGAACTTACTAAAAGCATCAAGAACCTCATTTCCAGACTAATCTAGAAGTTTCCTGGGAGGATATACACATTTTGGCACTTCTAGAAGTGTGTATGCTACCTTTCCAGCTGCTGTTGTTCAGTGCAAAGTTAGAAATAAAAATGTGCTGTTAAAAAGGTTTATTTTGCTTCTTGCAGGCATTTACAAAAGTAATTGTACATCTGCTACAGTGTAAATCATTTTAATGAGGCCAAGTTTCTTCAAAGCATTATGACCCAGTACATCTGGTTGCCATATCTGATTTGGCAAGGCTGCTGTCTGGAATATTAGCTTGCATATTCTGACTTGTACTCTCCAAGAAAAATCTAACCCAGAGATTTTAGTTTGTGCCTAGAGTGCTTCTGAAAACTACAAAATTTACTAGTCTCATTCAATGATTAAAAACAGTTTTTGAGAAAGTATTATACAGAGCCTTTAATTATATCTGTAGGCTGTTTGAGCACCATAAGGCACATTCATCACCTGCACCAAGCTTAAGTATAATATTTGAAAAAAATTCAGAAGTGATAAAACAAAATCTTCTCTGCTACCTGAAGACTAAACTGCATTCACATTATACATTTCAGCTGTGCAAATATTTCCAATTCTGTTTTAGCTCAACATTAAAATCTTACTAGGGAAATTTTAATGTTTATACAATTTTGTTAAATTACTGATTACCACAAAGCTCACAAAATCAGATTAGAGGCTCAGCAAATTGTTTCTTCATGCCTGCAGCTGTACTGCGTAGTGGGGTTTGATACTCACCTATGTATTACCATACACTCATCTTCATACCCATTTCAGTCAGCAGTCTTATTGTACTCATTTTAAGCTTTATTTTGTCATCATTGCCTGTCCAGCTTTTATTTTCCTCACTTTCATTTTCTATGCAAAACCTTTATTTTTTTTATTTAACATTTGTTTACCGGGAAAGTCCAATTGGGTTCCACAGATCCTGTTTTCAGCGGAGGCCAGGGGAGAAATGCAGAAGCATGTCTTTAGAATGTGGGAGGAAATCGGAGTACCCAGAGGAAACCCACGCGAACGCAGGGAGAACATGCAAACTCCGCACAGAAGGCATCCCAGCCAAGAATCGAACCAGAGAACCTCTTGCTGTGAGGCGACAGCATTAACCGCTGCACCACTGCGCCACCCATGCCGCGGCCTTTAAACTGTATACTTTTAGATATACTTGATCCCCATGGATCTAATGCTTTTATCACATGTGAGGTATAATTTTAACTTTCTCCTGCCTTGATATTTTGATGCCAGATAATTCACTCTCTCTCTTTTTCTAATGAATGAGACATGAAAATCTCCAAACTGGCAGTCTTTTACTCTGTTTGATCTCAATCACATAAGTAATATATTGAGCGCCGAATCTCAATTTCTTGTGAAGAACATATACCTTGTATATGAAGCATTTTTCCTCCCCTCACAGTGTGTTAAGAATATTTCCCTCCGTATCTTGTCTTTATCCTTTTTGACGCTAGAAGTTGTACAAACTTATCTTTGTGTGTTCTCCCTTGTCTAAGACATGGAGAAACATTTGACACTGTACCAATTCACACTGACACTATTCAAAGAGCGGCAAGATGTAGTTCAACATTTCAAATCCAGTGTTTCATATTTCAGACAAGATATTGTGGTTATGCTACTGACTATACTAGTTGACTTTAGAGCCAAAATGAAGAGTTATAACAGAGACTGGGGGTTCATTAGTCCTTCTAGCTCCAAAATGGACAAAAGAGATTACTGCACGGAACAGCAACATATAAAAGTGAGATTTTATATGAAAATACTAATACAGCAATGTTACAGATTTCTGTGTTACAAATAGAAAAATGTGAACTGGATTTTCATTCAGTTTTAGACTGAAAAAAAATCAGAAAAATGAACTTGGCTGCCACTGCACACGTCTGTGATTTGGTACAGTAGCCATAAGAAGGAAGACGCTGCATCATGAAGTGAACAGTTTATAAAGTTTTAAGTATTGCAGCAGGAAGGAAACAGCATTTGTTGTCACATGAAGGTTTATTCTTTAGTCATGCATGCAAATAGTGAAGTAAATATGCAGAAATGACAGTACATAGTGTTAAGATATATAATGTAATAACTTAAAATAAATAAAATAAAATTAAATAAAATTACTGAAAATAACTGAAAATAACTTTCTTGGGTGGCGTAAGCCAGGGAACCTTGTTGGCTAGGCTTACTCAGGCCCTTGGGCCAATAGCCTAGTACCTACCTATGAACCTATATGCATCCACCAAAAGCTAATACTAAACTGAGCTCTGAGATGGTAAAGAGGATATATTCGTTGCTGGTAACTCACTTTTAAAGCTGCACTTTGTGTAAAATTACTATGTGAAGATTGCCGATACACCAAGTAACTGTGTTTTGAAATTCACCTCATTGATGGCAACTGGTGGTAAAAATGTTTTTCTACAAAACAAAATTAAAGAATAAAACTGATAATTAAAAGTGAGGATTTCCAGGTTAAAATTAAAACCATGAGATACAAGGGTTGACCAAGATGGAGGTGGCACATGCAGAACCTTACACAGAAAAGTACTTGGGTCCAAATGGAAAGATGAAATCAGAAAATCAGCAAAAAAGGAGAGGTGAATGAATTAAGTTCCAGCAATACTTAAGTCTTGGTAAGCATCTTCACAAGGTGGACCCTGTTTTTATAAACTCTCACCAAAATGACATTGGTATATACACTTATGTTCTATAGCACGGAGAAAGGCAAGTTAAAAAATAAGTACAACTGGCCAGGCAGGTCCCGGGATAAAAAAATGCCCAATCTTGTTGTACTGCTGCTAGGACTGGGGAGGAATCCTCAAAACACAAACATTCTTACAAGGTTAGGATAGGTGCAGGAGGAATATGGCCCCCTGTTGTAGAGAGAAGTAATTTTTATCCACAGAAACCAAGAGGCCAAAAACAGTCAAAGATGACAAAGGGGATTATTGATGATAAGAAACAAAACTGTGTATTGTTACTATTACACAAGTAGCCCATACTTTCCAGATTATATGTAGAAATAAGAGAGAAATTAAAGGAAAGGAAAACAACTGCATAAGAAATATACTTAAAAGCTTCAAGGGGGACTTTGTATTCACTAATTCAATAGATCTATGAAAAACATTATATAGAAGGAACTTTGGGAAACTGAAAAAAGACATGACAGAGGATGTGCAAACATTTAAAGAACAAAATGCAACTAGTTTTGAAAGGTATAAAAAAAGAAGCATGGAAAAGAAAGTGAGAGATCTGGTATGGTGCACTATTTATACAAAGGAGAAAGTTAAACTAATCAATACAAAAATAGCAGCTCCAAAAGGTATTTTAAGAGAAATACAGGGAAAGATACTCTGACATGGGACATTTTAGAATAGAAATAAATAAAACAAAAAGGGAATTCAAAAATAAGTATTAATAAGGCAGAGATTAAACAAATAGAAAATGAAGTTCTGGATTATCTTCAAAGTGATGGATTTAGTATGGTGAATCCACCAAGGTAATGTTGCAGCATAATGGAATTACAGGTCTGCAGATTAAGGAGCAACAGGTGGAACAGGAGAAAGAGGCATCTGAAGACCATTTGTAACATGATGATGCTCTGCAGTCTTCTGCAGGAGCCCCCTTCAAAAGTCCAGTTACAGCTGCACAGCAAGGGAAGAAGCAGGCCACATTGGCTACTATGAAGCAGGTAATGTTGAGTGACAGCCAAAGGGTTTCCATATGAAGCAGCAGCAAATGAAACAGGTGCATCTTAAGAGGATATGGCATGGCAAGATTTTCTGGAACTTTAGATTACTCGCACAAAACCGGGTGCAAAGATGATGTTGGCATGCCAGAAGAAAAATATTTAAGGGAAGACCTGCTTGAATTAGAGATTGATAGCAGATTGAAGAAACAGATTGGTAAAACAGATGAATACAGTAATCAGGACTATAGAGAAATTAACGTGATACAAGAGGAATAAATAGAATATATTACTGTGCAGCTAAATGAATAACGGATAAAGTGTTACCACAAACAAGTAACAAAAGAAAGTAGTAAAATGCCACCATGGAAGAATATAATCGGGAAAGCTAGAAAGCACTTAAGTAGTATCACTGTCAGAAGAATATAGAAAACGGAAAAGATTAAATATAATTAGACAAGACAAAACCAACACAATCAAAATAGATCAAGATTTATCATACTATTGCCAATAATAAAGTAAAAATATATGCACAGGCAGAAAACAATTAGAAGACATGCTGATAAATATAAGGGAAAAATACAAAATTAGCAATTTATGGATGACGCAAAGAGATTTTATAGAGAACTGAGAAACTAAGCAAAACAGATAGAAACACCACAAAAAAGGAGAGAGAGGAACATTTTGTTGAAGTATTTATGAACACAATAGAGATGCTAAATGGATAGAAAAATTAAAAGAAACTGTTAAGATCTCCAGTGCAGAGCATATAGAATGGAATGAAGTAACAGCCAGAAAAACAGAGAGAATTAAAGGCCCCTAAATTGAAAACCCCTGGACTAGATGTATTACCCAATTTCAGGATAAAGACATTAACAGTTATAGAAAGATGCAACTCTCGGACAGACATCAAACTGGCTCATATGGAGAATGATGCTCCTTAAGAATAAATCTGTAAGCCATCATAAAAACTATAATGCAGTAGCTTCCCTCACAATATTATACAATCTATACACCAGAATTTATGTTTAGTCCTTAAAATGGCAACAGAACAAAAGGGTAAAAAAGAAAGTCATCCGGAATAAAATATTATTTGCTGCTAAATAAATCCATAACTGAGAGTTGTATAAGGGGAAGAATCCAAGTATGACATAGGTAGGTTATTTTATTTTATTTTTTTATTTTTTTTGTAAACATTTAAAAGCACTCCACATTCATGGATAAAGGAATACTTACAGATGTACAAGATACACTAAGCATTGATCAATTGTATTACTAAACAACTTTGCAGTTAAGCCATGACAAAGAGAAAATTATAATCCCAGGAATAAAAATTCAAAGGTGGATATTTCAGGGTAATACTCTGTCAAGATGCTGTTTTGTCTTTTTTTTAACCTATTAAGCTACTTACTAAACAGATTAGGTTATGATTACATTTTGGCTACCAGAAACCAACCTTCTTTAAATGCATCATCCATTTTTTATGGATGACAGATCATCAGATAAGGAGTTGAAAGGAAAACTTCAGATGGTTAAAACTTTCTTATGATGATAAAAGAATGTCATTTTGTCTTGATAAATGCAAAAAAAAACAACATTTAAAACAGGAAAGCTGCATCATCAAGAAATTAATCTGGGAAGTAATGTGATGCAGAAGAACATGAGCATGAGAGAATGTATACATATCTGAGAACAGAGGGATCTACAATAATACATGAACAAATGAGAACAAAACTCAGTAAAGAACACTTCATAAGACTAAAACTAAGATTGAAAGCTGCCTTGACATCTAGGAATACAGTCCAAGCTATAAACCAGTTTGCCCTTCCTGTTCTAGCTTACAGTTTTGGGGTGACTGACTATCCCCAAAAAAGTACTGAATCAGTTGGACAGGAAAAGAAAAACACTTCATTCTTATCAAATGATATATAAAAATCAGTGCAGTCCAAAATTATATATTCCCCATTCTGAAGGGGAGAAGGGCCTCCTCAAAATTTATTACATGTATTGATCTGCAGTTGTGAAAGTTCTAAAATATGAGAAAAAGTAGCCCGAGATAACATCCTTGCTTAGTTTAGCAGAAACATTTCAGTGTGAAGAGGGAATGGAAATCAAACTAGAATTAGGAAAGAAAAAAAAAACAGCAACTGAATTTGCCAAAAAAAGAAAGGATACATGAGAAAGGATTGGATGAAAAGGAAAGAACATTGGAAAATCCAGAAGCATAGTGGCAAGTACAGAAATCTGAAAGCTAAAAGGCCAATATTGGAGGACCAGGATAGCAGATTACATACAGGCTGGTTTACAAAGTCCATTGAATATGTAGGAGAAACAGAACAGCATGTTCTTAAAAAAACTGGAAACAGTCACACATCTTGTTGCCGAGTGTGATGCACTCATGGCAGAGGGTCTGTATACTGAAAGGCAAAATAATGTGGTACAACTTGCAGTGGGGATTGTGCAAACACTACAATGCAGAAGCAGCCGAAAAGCACTGGCAACACACAGCATTATAGCGAATGATGACATTTATATCACATGGGATGACCAATCTTTAACCGTTCAAAAAAAAAGTGTGTGAAACCAGATATAGTAGTCCACGAACAAAAGATAATAGCATTGATGGTTGAAATTGCTATACCCACTGATTACAGCATCTTGCATGCAGAGAGACAGTCATAAAATACTGATATTTGCAGGCAGATATGGAAGCATTGTTGAAATCAGATACCTAGGCATTTCCAGTAGTAGGAGAAGGCTTAATAAAAAAATGTACAGTCATACTTGGATATAACCAAAAAAATGGAACTTGAAATAAACACTAAAAATAAAGTTTAAAAAGCATAAGACCAGTGAAAGCCAGCTAAAACAACCAAGAATAAGCACACTAAATGCTTTCTTCCCTTAACATATGGGCTTCTTCAGAGTACATCTTCAAACAACATCCATTCCTCTTGATAAAACACACTATTTGAACTTTATGTTTGAAAAAAAAGGATGACAACTACCAAAACATAAATAGGAATTGGAGAAAGTTTCTTTATCAAACATTGAAGAAATAAATTTTGCTCTTCACCATCTTCCATAAGGGTTACCTCCAAACAGTGTGTTTTGTCAATAACAAGTTTGTTAGTAAGCTCCAAAAATTCAGTGGTACTGTTAAAATAATCAAATCTATCAAAGTTAATACATCACCCTTCCACACAATAAAAATATCTAAAAAAATCTAAAATATGCCTAAATATATGTAAACGATAATGATTTAAAGCACAAACTCTGTCATTCATTTAAGACCATATTTGTAAATACGGGGGCGCATTTCACCCCCATGCCATGGCCATTCCTGTCATTTGACAAAAATATTCTCCTTCAAAACATAATTGTTTTTCAATACCATCTCCATAAATTCATATAGACAGCAAAATCTCATTGTAAATTTTTTTTGCTTCACTCATCGCATTGGCAAAATATTATTCCAGTCCCACATCATGTGGAATAAGAGAGAATAAATTAATCACATCAATGGTGACAAAATACAGCTTCACTAACTTTAAGATTATTCAACCTTTCCAGCAAATGCCATGAATCACTTAATGAATTATTATATTATTTTACCACAGCCTTACATTTAGCATCTATAAAGGCAGCTAAAATCAATGCACTACAGGTCTTAATGTGGTGTCTATACTAATTTTATGGATTTTGGGGATCCCAAATATCAGAGGGATCACTGGTTTGTTGACCAATACAAATTCATACATTTCATTAGTGATACTACCTTGACTTCTCATATCAGCTAATAATTAACTTTAGCATGTGAGATATCCACTTCATTTTGTGACACCCTATTATAGGCATCATCATTTAGAATCTCATACATCTTACAGGAGTAAATGTAATGCATAAATTACCCCCCACACACACCTTTATTGGGTTTTATAACCAGTAAAGAGATACTGTTTTTAGGTTATCAGCATAGAAAGGGGACATTATTATGGGTCTAATGAGAACCTGTACAGTGGTATTAAGTACAGTAATAACCAATTGTTATCTTAACATGTCTGTCCAGCTCTTAAATTTAGGTCTTCCATTAGATCATTTTCTTTTTTCTACGAGTATTCTAGAGAAAGTTTCAAAACATCTTCCTGCGATATATCCGGTTTCATTTGATCTCCACATGGTGGAACCATTGGCTCATCATGCTATAACATTACCTGCAGAGTCGCCACTGTTTCCTGCTCCTTCCCTCTTCATGACATACAAAATACTTTTGTACCAGTCTTCTACAGAAGGCTCCAGTGCATCACCAGGTGGCAAATCTTTTTCAGATGCCTCCTGCTCCACCTGCTGCTCCTTAATTTGGGGGCCCATTGTTACATCATGTCACGACACTAGTGGTCTGATTTCAAAGACAGAATATTTAACTTCTACCTCACTAAATCTTCTTTTATACACGCCCCTATTGAGGTCTTTTTTTTTTTTTGTATTGTGAAATTTTTATGTCTGGGTGCATTTGCCTGTATTCATTTCAGATATCTTTGGGGCTGCATTATTTGCATTGAATGTCTTGGCTTTCTTTTCTGCATATATTATATATATATATATATATATATATATATATATATATATATATATATATAGTACCATATTATATCTTTTGCTTTCCCCATGTCCATTTTTTAAACTTTTCAAAAAGTGCCGCTTTTTGTTCTTTATACTTTAGTACTTCATCTGTCGCTTCTTTTCCAGGTAGCCCAGTGATTGTCTATATAATGCTTTTTATTAGCTGTTATATTAAGGAACATACATTTCTGTCAGTAGCTTTTGACAGTTTTTCATGTTAAAGTATCTCTCTTTCCTCTCATTTCACTTATACATGCTAAAAATCTTCTGTCTGGAAATTCTGGTTTTTTGTATAAGGGTAACTGTTTCTTCCTCAACAGTCCACTTTGTCATCTCTCTTTTTCAACCTGCTAGTTTTTGTGGACTACTTTCTACCACCATAGAGGATCTATCCTCTCCCTGAGCCTGGCCTAATACTGTGGTAGGAATATTTCCATGTCCTGAGGATTCGACATTTCGTTTACCAGTCCTGGTGTGAGTGCATACAACAAGAATGGGCCTTTTATCCTGGGACCTGTACACCCTTGTCTATTTTCTGATCTTTCCCCATGATGTACAAAGTACAATCTACACATCTGTACCATCCTGAGATTTTATAAAGACAGTGTCCATCACATGAAGGCACTCACCAAGACTTGAAGATGAATTCAGTTCCAGCAATACTACTCTCCATTTATGGTAGATTTCATCGCTCCATTCATAGCCATGAGAGCCCATGTGTTATGAAGATCCTTGATGAGGCAGTTGCTTTAGCAGGCATGTGTTAAGCTGAGATCTAAATCTGGAATAGAAGAAATGTTTGTAAGATAGGTAGATATAGATTTCCAAAGTGCAAGACCTAGGTCAGAGAAACTGTATTGATTCATTGGCGGTTGGATCTGGGTGCCTGTGATACTGACCCCAAGTATGCTTGATTTCTTGGAGTGTATGATGCAAGTCTAACTGGAGGTTTAGCAACTAGATGGGGAAGCTAACCATGCATATAAAAGTCTGAAAAGTGAGATCAGCCCCTTGCTTGATGGATAACCATTTAGTTTTTGTTTTTTTGGCAGTCTTCTTGCTGATGATAAAGGGTTATGATGTGGAAAAAGTTTGTGCTGAGCATTTGAAGGGTTGAAAAGTTTGTTAGAGCCTATTGAAATCAAATGGTTGGCCATAATCAAGTTTTCTTAGAATGATTTAATTTCTTACCCTTTTTGTTGCAGAGGAGAGAAATGAGAGATTCTCGGCGCAGAAGAGAATACGATTAATTTCGATCCTTGTTTCAGTTGTGTGTATCTGGAAATGGAGGGACTGGTCTATCTAGATACCCAAGTACTTTTAAATTCATTGTGGAGGCTTGCTCTTTGCAAATAGCATTGGAAAATTTTTGTCTTATTCCAAAAAGTATAGCTTTGTTTTTTGATTTTAGAAGTTTATTACTGCTAATCCTAGTTAAAGATGTTCAGATCTTTCTGAAGTTGAATTGAAAGTTTTGTGGGCAAGGCCTGATCTAAAGACCATGTCATCTGCAAATATGAGGTAGGTAGCAGCAGAAAATCTGTTATTGAAGACAGAGGTGGAGGAGAGTAAAGAATGAAGCCTCAGGTTATTCCTTTGACTGAATGGTTGTGTGGGAGTGAAGATACCATCTTAACTCTAAAATATCAGTTGGAAAAGTTAGTAAATGGTTTTGAAATAGCTGTGTACCTAGTCAAAGTGTTTAGATAGGTCTATGAACTTTGTCAGTGTCAACTGAAATTTCTGCAGTAAGATTCGGGTAGATGAAACCTATACAGAACATTAGATGTGAAATTTTGACACTGAGCATATTTTCAGCGGAGGCCCAGGGAGAAACATTCCAGATGCATGCCTTTGTAACATGGGAGAAAACCAGATCACCCGCAGGAAACCCACACAAAAGCAGAGACAACATGCAAACTCTACACAGAAGGCACCTCAGCTGAGAATCAAACAAGAGAACTTCTTATTGTGAGGTGACAATGCAAACCATTGCACCACTGTGCCATCCTTATCATAAATGAAAGAAAAGGCTTCACCTGGATTATGATGATGTGTGCACAGAAACTTGAGATTGTGGCTTTTGCAGTGAAATGGCACCATGGTAATTTGAAACCATTAATTCCTATAACACCTACATTGCTGGAACAGAATCACATGATAGGAGGAAGACCTAGAATGAAACAAATGTTTATTATACATACTAAGAGGATACAAGCAACATGCAAATGTCTCATCATATCATTGTTCTGCCCATTTTAGGGCTGTGTGTACACAAATATAAGATCTAAAAACTACCATGGGAATGTAAGGCTAGACTTTTTAAGATCCTCACAAATCAACTTCCTAGTTAGTTCCTGTGGACCCATAAACTATCAAGGCATGCTGGTATGAAATGGAGGCAGCTGAAAGGGGAAAGGGCTTAAAGCTGTAATGTTATATCGACACAGAAGAAAAATTTAGGATGGTGTTAGAAGCTGTCTGGAGAATGGTTTTACATGTTGCTTGTAGAAAAGGTAGCAGTTACATAGAACAGATCCAATAGTGGTCAGAAGAGAACAAAAATAAGTTTCTTTTGGAGGACACGTGGGCTTGAATAGCTGATGACAAAATGCAAATGTGGAACAGATTTTCTCTATTTGTATCCTACTTTCTCTTAAAATCTATATGCAATTGCAACTTGGATTCCACCCACAAGTACACATAACACTTCAACAATGCTAGCTACCTGCAAAGATGTTCATATTTGCAGCTGAATTTTAAGCATTAAATTGCACAATATGCTATTTTGTGTTTTGTTTATTTCGCTTTGGGCCGATCCTCTACAATTATTAAAAAAAAAAAAAAAACGAACGTCTTCTGATAGTCTATATTTAATGTTAGTTTCTATTGAGTCTGCTTTGTAGGGTACATCATAGGACAAGACACATTTCAACTTACCCTAATAAAGGAAATGTAAGGGGATCCCCATTGAAGAAATGCTTGACTTCATTCTACATACATTCAGACACATAGAGATCACTTTTGGGGGGAAGCTGACTAACTTGTAATCTCCCATTTGTCTTCACTGTACAAGTAGCTTTCAGATAAATGAGCTATGTTTTAGTGCTAGCTTTACTATCACGAGCTGTCGTCTTTTTAATGTTGCAACTGTTATAACTCACCTTAGGCTAAACAAAATCTGGACAATACATAAAGAAATGCGTAATAGGAGTCAGAATCAATAAAATATTACCTAGAAAGCCATTAAATGTTCTTATTAGTTTGAAGTTACAAATACCTTTCTAGATTTCAGCTGCAATCTGAAAGAGGCTGCCACAAGGAGTAGGTTCTACTTTTGTGGTGCCCTCAGGAGGTAAGCAGAGGGGCTGTTTCACCAGTGACTGAGAAGAGTAAAGTTGCACACATGAGCTAGAGTAGATCAACTCCCAACTATATTTAAATACAGGACTCTCTTTATGGTTTCACAGTGGAGGTGTCTGATCAATTTAAAATTACTGTCCCGTTTATTCCCAAGATCCATTAAATTAGTTATCAGATTATAATGGATGAATAATGAGACAGTTTGAGAGATCCACAGGTAGCCTCCTAGGGAGAATTAATACAAAATAAACAATCTCAGTTTCGGCAAATAATTGTGGGCCTTACTTTAAGTGGTAAGCTGAAAATAAATTTTGTTGAAAACAGTTATAGAATGAGAATTATGTAATTAGTCTGTTTTTCCAGTTACTGCAGTTCTCATCTTTGCTCATTTCTGTGAAGTCATTGTTCTGCCCCAGTGAGAACTAATCCACCAGGAGACTATCTTCCATTGCTATCACTGTGGCTAACTTACTGCAATTTAAATTTTAGGCAGATGCCAGTCCACAAAACTTACCACAGCCTGCTATAGGAACCATTCCTTAAAGTCAGCAGTAATTGTTGAAAGTTGTGTCTGCATAGCAATAGAAAAAGACTACATATTTTCTTTATCTTCTCTTATCTTTCACTCACGTCTTTGCAATGAGTAATGGTTGAAAACTTGCTGTTAGAGCTGAAAGTTTCAAACATGTTTAAATTCTGGCTGTACGTTTCCATCTTTGTTCTCTTATGAAGGGTGTGATTCAGCCTTAAAACCCAAGCAGACTAACATTTTGTGATACAACATTTTCTGCTACTGTTGACCCTGTGGTGAAGTTATTCTTCTCTTCTGGGAAAATATTTAGGATAGTTCCCAAACTAAGTACTCCACATCTATCTCACTGGCCTCCAGAACTGATAAAAGCTGTCCATCAGTATAAAATGAATAAATGACTGTCAGATTAGAGGGAAAGGCTGGCAGAGACCTATGCAAGTGACCCTATTTATATAAAGCTTTGAGAAATAAAGAGCCGGATAATATATAAATAAACAAATTTGTAAGCAACCATCAGTTAAACCAACAGCGGATGGGGAATATAATCAGCATGGCATTACTAAGAAGCAACAACTTTAAACGACAAGCTATAAGACAACTTGGTCTTCATTTTATAATGTCACATCTGCAGTGTTTTGGGCATTTATATCCTAAACAAGGATTAGCTTCCTTCAGGTGGTGGAGCTCTTGTGCTTCCTCCACTAACTAAGTAAAACCAGAAACAAGGTTTTTGAATTTTCGGGGGTAGGTGGACATAAAAGCAAAATATCAAGATTTCAGTTAAAAAAAGGTCAAGGCTTGAGGACTCTTAATGCATTAAACTGTCAGACTACAATGTCTCCTGCTGATTAACCATTTCCTAAGTGAATTTGCCACTGTGCAATAGTCTTTCCAATTTCCAAGCTGCTCTGCAAATAGGACAAAAACTTTTATTCAATAAATTCAAAGCTGGTTACATGATTTACTTCTTTTATCTAACCAGACAAAAATCAGACTGGTCTTGATGTGTCCTTGTCAATCTAGGCAGAATCTTTTCTGATATGTCCAGTTTTTTTATGCATTTCTTCATTTATCTTTCAGTAGTTCACAGACTTCCCCAGTGCTGGGATGGGGCAGATGGGAGTCTAAATGAATACCACTTCAGGTCTCTTCTGAAAACAGGCCATTGGCCTATTGGAGGCCATTGGCCTATTGGGACTAACTCATTTAAAGTCTAGAAATTACTGGATACCTTTTCAGAGCTTTACAAAAAAGAGGAACTAGATCAGCTTTAGTCAAACATTTTGGAAGGTTCACTGTCAAGTGACCCATTAAAAGAGAAATGATTTTCTCAGTATCTCTTAGGATTTACCCAGTATCGCCTATATTTCAAGATGCATCCCTTTCCTGTTGCTCTCTTGTGCACTTTGGTTTTATAAGAGCTTCTTAGGAATCGGTTCTAATGCAGATTGAAGAGTTCACTGTCCTACTGTACGTTTTCATTTTGACATTCAGCAACCACATAGCACTACATATTTTGCTTGTGACACAGGAGCATAAGATTTCTTAATATTGCCAGAGATGCTTGCCCAAAGCACCATCAGCAATCTTTTACCCAAAATTCCTTGTAAATTATTAAGAGCTACTATTTCATTAAAGAATGACAGCTTCCCTTTAACCTTTTTATATCCTATGTTTCATAGTCTGAGCATTCAACACCAGCTTTCCACTTAACTTTTTACATTCCACAGCTTTTTACATTTTATCACACTTCCTCCTGTGTTTGTCTTTTGATGGGAATTTTATTCTACCACCAATGTATGCCAGCCATTTAATTTTAGAGATTGTTTTACTACAGATTTGCTTTTTTCATACATTCATATAGACAGGCTCCTAGCAAAGTCCAAAGTTGCCAATAATCTAAGAAATTAATCAGAACTGGTGCAAAACACTAAGCCCTCTGAAAACCCAATATAAGGGAGCTCTCTCCCTTACATTCCCCTTAGTTGTATATACCACTTACTTGTATTTACTAACCTCACAGCTATGCAGAAGTAGACAAAAGAAATGCATATTAAGGGAAACGACACATTTGAGTAATACTTTTTTTTTTCATTAATGCAAATGGATTCAGTCTCACTGTACCGTAGAAGAAACGAGATGCAACTGGAAGAGTCAGCGTTTCTCCAGTTACATTTCACAAGCATGAATGGAAGCCACAGATATGCTTCTACTTGCTAAACCTACTAAACACAAAATAATGGCAGGAATACAACATCATTTATATTTCTATAACATGGATGAGAATGTATCAAAGCTGTAAAAATGAACCAAACTGAGCAGCAGGTTTTGCAGTATGAAAGACTGAGCTTCAAAAATCAAGCCTAAGGAAACAGGGGCAAGGCATGAACAATTAAAAATAAATGTATTGTTTATGGATGACTATGGCAAAAAAACAGGAGGAAAGGAACGTGGACTGTAGAAATTAAGGGGTTAAAAGCAGGTGTTCCTATCATTTGAATCCCTTAGCAGGGATTTTTTAGTAATAGGCAACTTTGATGACCTACTGCCTGTCACCCACACAGGCTGCCTCTATTCTGCTGATGGTACTAATCCAGGAAGGAAAAAGGAGACTTAACACACTGCATTCAGATGCACAGGGAAAAAACTTTCCCTGGAAACAGTAAAAAAAAAAAAAAATAAAAAATAAAAAGTTACATATGTATACATTGCTGGCACATCCATCCTTTGTGGTATTAGGTTGGTTTGTTAGCTTTGTTACACATGTCCTATGCATGGACTTCCTGAGATAATTACTTCTCCTATTACAGTGCATCAAATGCACCCAACCATAGTACAATAGATTTAGTGTGAACTCTATACCAACAGCAATTAATAACTATTTTTTTTCACACAGGTGTTATTTCATTTTTCAATCTTAGGACATGGTTTTATTCAATGGTCTAAGGTCAATGTCAGAGACCATTCTTTCTTAATGTGACTATGAGACCAGTTATAGCTCCAGTTCTGGAATAGATTCACCCAGATGAATAACTTTATGGCAAAAACAAGTCTTCTGAAAATTAAGCTATCACATCAAGTCTATAAAAAAATCTACAAAACAGAAAAGCTGCCTCTTGACCAAGACACTGAATTTTTGTAAATCAGATATGCTGTATGCCAGCAATTATACATTTCTGTACCAGACCTCAGACCTTGCCACCTGGTACCCATACCTACTTATGCAAAAAATGCTCTAGACTTGCATGCTCTGAGGAACAAACTCCAGTCATACTTCAGATATGAAGCAAGTGTGACTGCTTAGGACACTTCATTCATTGCCTTATCATATTCTGCCACTAACTTAAACATATATACTTCATTGATGGTTTTCTGTTGTCATGTATCAAGCATGGATGCTTAGTTATATCTTCCTAGCAGCAAACATTGTAATTATATGGCTTTCTCGCTACCTTTTATATGTTCCCAATGATTTTTACAGTCTCTTCCAATAACATTTCCAAGATAAGTATCAAGCAATTTGTAAGAACATGGGTTACATATTGGAGATAAATGTGGCATAGTGTTGGTAAGCCATCTTTGAGAACATTGACTATGGAAAATGCAATTAAGGAACTGGTCTACAATTCTTATATTTTCATTGCTGTGCTTAATTAAAGCTAGGAGTATTGCAGGGTTAATTCTAAGGAACTTTAGTTCACAAGACTAGTTTCTTTTGGTTAAATTATATGCATATGTACATCCAATGACTGAATATAATTCACTTGTTTGCTCTTTTGGCAAGTCTTGTATATTAACTCTGGGGGTTAAAAACAACCAACCACTCTGGAGCCGATATTCTAAAACCTAGAACAACAGTTTATTCGATGTAAAAATCCAAGCAGTGTAGTACAGTCCAAAGACGTTAGGTCAAGCGCTTTCGTATTCAAACTTCATCAGAACTCTAGGGGTTATCCAGAGGCATAGCTATGGCGGGGTAAGTGCAAAGTGTTAAAGGGGAGCGATCAGCAAATCTCGATTGTTTTCCAGTGCTGGCAGTGCATTTCTGGCCAGAACTGATGCATTGCAATAATTTCTGAATGGCATAAGCGGTTAGTGCTGCTTGAGCAGCACTTACTGCAGTTTAAAAGAAGAAACAAAATACAAAGTGGTTACCTATAGTGGCATGGTGTTCCTGTTAGGCTCTCCAGGCCTATACAAGCAGCTTGTCCTCATTAGGACTAATGAAACCATAGAAGGGTGATACTGTCCGTTTCTGTGATCCTTGGTGATACTAACAATTACTCCCCCACTCTCCAGATGCATTACCTACTGAAACAGCTCACTGGTCCCACAAGATAGTACCATACTGAGAACAGAATATGGTTCTGGTGCCGTACTGTTATGGACAATTCTGAAGTACTATCTCTGACCCTCCTTTACAGGAAAGGTACAACATGATTAAAGGAAGTGCCCACTAGATGGAAAGCTGGCCCATCTGGCATGAGCACCACTGTATATGGTATTTACTATCACAGAACACCTCCCCCTAGAGGGCACCTGGTCATCCTTTTTATTTTTGATGCTCTAAGTGAAGATTTGCAGCACAGCACAACATATAGCCCTCAGCAGGTTATACAACATAAAAGATCTAAAAATCACAAAAGTTAACTACCCCATGATCACAGTATAGAATGCCTATAAAAGTGGGCCACACACACTTGATATAATTCTTAGTTGCCGTCCCCAGGAAGACAATGGACACAGTAAAATAGTCCCCTACATGTGGGCCAGGAAAAGAGAGAGAGAGAGAGAGAGAGAGAGTGTCATGCAGACAGTCTTCAGCAGAGATGAAAAGGGTCTGCAGGCAACTTGATTAATTCCTCCACCTAGACCAGGGGCAAATAAAGCAACAACCCCCCCCCCCATTCTTTAGATGTTATAACTGTTTATTGTGTTCTATTTTCTTTTTATTGATTTTTGTAACAATGTGTTTTCATCTCCTATAATCTGAAGCAGTTTTCTTGTCAGAAGTGAAACCATGGCTAAAACTTCCAAATGACTTATTTCTTCCTTGGATCATATTTGATTGCTGGATAGCAGGAGTTGCAACAAATCTGGACATGTTCTTCCTTGATTCCTTCACCAACAATGACAACAGTAAACCAAAGCTAAAGAAAAATGAAAAATAAGTCTCTTCATGCCTAATGGATAAGCAGACACTGTTAATGACTTTTTTTTTTAACTTCGGTATATGCACATATATTAAAGTTTTTATTTAATGTGTTGTTCTGCTTGTAAATGGTCCCCTTTTCAAGGAGGACACCAATTGGTCTTTAAATTCTAATAAGGGAAGTTCTCCAATCTGAAGCACATTTTTTCTAAGACTTTCCATTCCATCAACCAATCATGCAGAGTAGCCTGGTCCTCCTCTCCCCCATTTTCAAGAGGATTTAAACCACTGTAGACCAAGTTTTTATTATCTGATGAAGTCTTTTTCTGACAAAAGCACTGAAAGAAAAACTGGACAATTGAGACCTACAGAAGGATCTCTGAATATTTATTTTCTTTTTACTTTACGAATAGTGGTCAAGAATACTTTTGTATATACACACACAAATCCAAACGCAGAGCTGCTGTTAGTCGAGGTAGGAAACTCACGCTAAAACATAGAAGTAAAACTCAATCCAAAGAGAAGCGTGACTTTCCAAAAAGCAATAAAATGAAAGTAGAAATTCAGACAAATATATCCATAGAAATTAGCAAATTGTTTATTCCAAACGAGTAAGCGCTTTCGCCAAAGGCTTCTTCAGACTCTTAATACAAACTAAAACCTTAAACATCATTTTTAAAACCATCAAAAGCTTGTGATAGGACCGCTATGATCACATGTTTACTTCATTTAAAAATACAGGGACCAGTTAATCTAGAGTCCATGAATGTTATCCTGTTAAGCTGTGTAGAGTACTAGTATACTCTGAATATGAACTAGGTAGTTCATGATAGACATACATAAAATAACATATCCGTGCCCAAGCACAAACTATAATACTTTAGACAGTCAAGTATGTCTCTGAGCATTGTCATATTTACTTAAGATCTCATAATACTTAAAGAAATCTCGTATTAAACCTTCAAGCATACCTGTATATGTTAAAAAAGCACACATCATACTTGGTCAGCGTTTCCCAAACAGCTTGTAGTGCATATAACAACAAAGTGTAGCTTTAGGCATTTCCGTATTCACTGTGAATTCATAATATCCAGAGTGAACTCGTATAAAAAAGGCGACATTTACAGGACATTAAAAACTTGTTTCACATTAGCTAGACTATTTCTATGTAGTTCAGATGTTAAAAACAATTTTATAAATTACTTTATCTCTGTAATTTCCATAACATCTTTATAACTCACAGCACAACAGAACACTCTTTGCGCGTGTGCGCCTGGCTGAATCTTGAATGTAAAACAAAATAAAAACGGTGCTGTGCGTACTTACGTACCATAGCGTTCATTAAAATATAAGCAATCTCTATTTTTAAAAAGGCCGATTGGACTTACAATAGGCATAAACGGGTAACCAAACATAACAATAGCTGTCCGCTCGTTCATGCCATGGTCTCCTCAGTCAGCATTCACAAGCAAGGACATAAATATTGCAGGATGTACACATAACTTGCAGAACTGTGAATGAAAGACTGCTTCAACAATATACGGAACAACAAACCATCCGTATACAAAAGGGCAATGTCCTAGTAGTTAACATGACTCTCATACAAACCCGCAAGGGTGGAAATATGCACCACTGACCAGTGCAACCATGAATGCATAGTAAGTGTTTGATTACTTGCACTTTACAAACTTTACATCCCTAATAACTAAATTAAAATATAAACATCGTATAACAGTCTCTCTCTTGTCCGTTGTGTGATAAATGGAATATGTAGGGGAAGAAAGTGGAAACTATTTCTAAAACATATATATTGATATCCCAAAGTGGCACCTGAAGGTTTCTTGCAAAAGTCATTATGTAAACCAAACAAGACATAATACCTCTCAATGCTAAATGTAAACATGCAAAGACTCATTATTTGTGACAAGTGTTATAAGTTTAAAAGATGTCCACAATATGTCTGAGTCTATAAAAATTAGTTATCTATATCATGGTCATAAAGTTGTAGGCAAACTGTACCTAAATAATGTGTAATTTAGAAACAATTAGTGGGGGATCTCTTTACCTACGTAACCTTCTACTTTTCAGAAATGGCTTTAGTTGAACTTTGTCATTAAGGCCTGGTGGTTTGTCGGACCTTAATCTTATGATCCATCTTGTTTCTTGTTCTAATGTTCTGTTAATTAAGTCACCACCTCTGAATCCTTCAAAAACACATTGAATAACACAGAATTTAAAGTTATGACTAGTACCGTTGATCTTTTGTGTCTAGCCAATGCATTGGTTTCAGTGCCTACTCTGAGGTGGTATGTATGTTCCCTAATCCTCTCCTTGAATGATCTATTTGTTTTCCCTATGTAGTAACTATTACATCCTAGACAGGTCGCCATGTATATTACATTTTTACTTTCACAGTTGGTATTAGTGTTAAAATTATAAATACGTCCTGTGGTAGGGTGCTCAAAACTAGTTTCTTTATTAATGTAGGTACATTGATTGCAATGGCCACAGGGTACAGTGTTTCTATTTACTGTCAACCTGTTAACTAGTCGATGTCTTGGTCTACATAGGATACTCTTCAGATTGGGAAGGTTTTTATAAGCTATATAAGGTGTGGGGCCAGCTACCTCACTGACATCTTTATCTGAATTCAAAATACCCCAGTGTTTCTTCATAAAACTTTTCACTTGCAGGCTCATTTTACTAAAAGTGAGGTTAGCTCTGACCTCATTTCTAGGGGAACTTGAACTATTTGTTGTTACTTCTTGTGCCATAAAATATGGTTTCGCAATACTTGTTCTTAGGGTCTCCACTGTGTTAATAGTATCTAAGATTTCTTTTTCCTTATAACCTCTTTCCAGAAATCTCCCCTTCATGTCCTCTATTCCTGATACATAAGTTTCTTGTTGTGGATTCAATCTGGATACCCTCATAAATTGTCCTTTAAGGACGTTATGAAATACATGGCCAGGGTGCATACTTTGTCTGTGTAATATGTTATTTCTTTGGCAATCTTTCCTATAAATTGTTGTATTGATCATACCATTGGTCATTCTGAATACTTCCACATCCAAAAACGGAAGATTGCTAACTGAAAAGTTTGCAGTAAATTTTAAGAAGTCCGTGGTATTGTCCAAATAGGAAACAAAGCTTAATAGGGAGGATTCATCCCCAAGCCATATAAAAAAGAGATCATCCACGAAACGACAGTACATTGCAGCATGTTCTATAAAGGATGGATTATTGAAAAGATAAATATCTTCCCATCTGGCCATGACTAGGTTGGCGTAGCTATTTGCACAAGATGTGCCCATAGCCACGCCATCCTTCTGTAAATAAATGACTTCTTCAAATGCAAAGACATTATTGGTTAATATAGTCTCTAATAACAGAGCCACAAGGTCAATCTTTTTATCAGGAAAGTCTGAATGTGCTTTCAAATATTCAGTAATCAGTCTTATTCCTGTGTCATTAGGAATCACTGTAAACAAGCTAACCACATCAAGTGTCACAAAGAAATAGTGCTGCTTAATATCCAATGATTGAGTTTGGGAATATAGGTCTAAAAGAAATTGCTTACTATCTTTCAAGATCTTCTTATTACCATTGACTAACGGTCTAAGTACACTTTCCAGGTAAATGGATAAGGGTTCTGTTACCCACCCTTGACCTGCAACAATAGGTCTAAACGGTGGGTCTCTGTTGTTCTTATGGACTTTAGGAAGTCCCTGTATAATCGGTATAGTGGGATTGTTCACCTTTAGGTAACCGTAAAGCTCTTGTGTTATGTCCTGCGATAGTACCAGGTCATCTAGGGTATTGTAGACACTAAAGACCATATTATTTAAATTAACCTTAGTTAGTTTCGTATAAGTAGTTGTATCTTCAAGCATCTGAAACATTTTGTTGGCATAGTATGTATAATCCATGACGACAACCGGTCCACCTTTATCTGCTGGTCTTATTACAATGGACCTGTCATTTCTCAATGAATTCAAAGCTTGCCTTTGTTTATAGTTTAAGTTACGTCCATGTTTGGAAGGTTTATTCTCTTGATAACTTCTATATATTTCATCTTCCACTACATTCCCAAATACCTCTATAGTTGGATTCAATTGAGGGACATATGTACTGTTTGGACGATGTTTATTCATAACTCGGCTACTATCTAAATGACCGAAATCCAACCTTAATTGTAAATTCCGAATATACATTTTTGTTTCTATAATAGTATCTACTAGATCATTATGTTTTGTGGGAATAAAACCCAAACCTTTACCTAAGACCTGCTTTTCATATTCATTCAGTACCCTTCCAGATAAATTCATGATTAACGATTTTGTCTCCCCCACATTTTCTTGATTGTGGGGCCTAGTTGTTCCTGTTCGTCTACTGAGCCTTTCCTCTTCTGTCTCCCCCTGCTTGTGGACCTTCTTTTGTCCAAAAAATGATTCTGGGCTATGGGGAGGGGGGCCGGAAATCTGTTTGAATTAAAAATGGCACTGTTTGATTTTGGTCTAACTACTGCTGCACCAGATCTCTGTACGTCAGTAATGCAGCCTGTCAAACTCTCACCTAAATCACTTTGGTCCTCTCTCCCATTGCTTTGTATCTGGGAGGGGCTGCGAGTCTCTGTCTCTATATTGTTAGATCCTGTTAACTGTGGGTCAGGCCCTATGCTATTTCCAGTATTTGGAGCATCAGAACCATCACTCTGCTTATTATATGAGGTCAGTTTGTTGGACAATCTATTTTCTGTGTTATTATTTTGAGGGTATCTATCTGGTTTGTTAACAGGTGTGGTTACGGTGGTACTCCTGAAACTTTTACCTGTTACACCTGGTGGCCTCTGAGGTACATTTAAATCAGAATTGAAGTGTGAATTCGGTGCCATGTCCCTGGGCCAAGTAAAAACATTATTATTTCTAAAATCTCGTAAATCCCTGGTAATTTTCACTTTTTTCTGGTCTAACATCCGTTTCTCTAAAAATAGTACATCCTCTATAACTTTTCTAAGTTTATTCATACATACTTCATTATCGATATATTTGCATTCAAAATCTTTAAACAAATTGTTAACAATCAATCTCAGTCTCTCTTCCTCAGGCAGATGAAACTCAATTAAGAGTTTCATATAGCTAAAGCTCAACTCAAGGTTGAGCTGCTGCCAACGATATAGGAGATCTGGCAATGAAGTACCAGAGGTGGGCATCTTCAATACTCTTAGCCCACGAGGTATGATTTGCTTACTTAAACAGACTTCAAAATAATGTCTCTGAACTTGTAGTTTGATTAATTTAGTAAAAACAGTCTCTAGGTCATGTAAGTCTTTGGAAATATCCAGGTTAGTCATACCAAGCTGAGCATCAGTCCCTCCATCTACGACTGGATTAAAGTCCATGAGTAGGTTTGTACTCCCAGAGACACATGTCTTAAATCTGTCCAGGACACTTGAAGTAGGTTCTAACACTCTCGGTACATAAGGCAATTCAATGTTCACACTACTTTCATTCGCCATCCTCACTCCCTGCAGCGCTGACAAAAATAAGAAGTAAAAACACAAATCCAAACGCAGAGCTGCTGTTAGTCGAGGTAGGAAACTCACGCTAAAACATAGAAGTAAAACTCAATCCAAAGAGAAGCGTGACTTTCCAAAAAGCAATAAAATGAAAGTAGAAATTCAGACAAATATATCCATAGAAATTAGCAAATTGTTTATTCCAAACGAGTAAGCGCTTTCGCCAAAGGCTTCTTCAGACTCTTAATACAAACTAAAACCTTAAACATCATTTTTAAAACCATCAAAAGCTTGTGATAGGACCGCTATGATCACATGTTTACTTCATTTAAAAATACAGGGACCAGTTAATCTAGAGTCCATGAATGTTATCCTGTTAAGCTGTGTAGAGTACTAGTATACTCTGAATATGAACTAGGTAGTTCATGATAGACATACATAAAATAACATATCCGTGCCCAAGCACAAACTATAATACTTTAGACAGTCAAGTATGTCTCTGAGCATTGTCATATTTACTTAAGATCTCATAATACTTAAAGAAATCTCAGATTAAACCTTCAAGCATACCTGTATATGTTAAAAAAGCACACATCATACTTGGTCAGCGTTTCCCAAACAGCTTGTAGTGCATATAACAACAAAGTGTAGCTTTAGGCATTTCCGTATTCACTGTGAATTCATAATATCCAGAGTGAACTCGTATAAAAAGGCGACATTTACAGGACATTAAAAACTTGTTTCACATTAGCTAGACTATTTCTATGTAGTTCAGATGTTAAAAACAATTTTATAAATTACTTTATCTCTGTAATTTCCATAACATCTTTATAACTCACAGCACAACAGAACACTCTTTAGCGGCGGTGCCTGGCTGAATCTTGAATGTAAAACAAAATAAAAGCGTGCTGTGCGCATTTACGCACCATAGCGTTCATTAAAATATAAGCAATCTCTATTTTAAAAGGCCGATTGGACTTACAATAGGCATAACGGGTAACAACATAACAATAGCTGTCCGCTGCTCATGCCATGGTCTCCTCAGTCAGCATTCACAAGCAAGGACATAAATATTGCAGGATGTACACATAACTTGCAGAACTGTGAATGAAAGACTGCTTCAACAATATACGGAACAACAAACCATCCGTATACAAAAAGGGCAATGTCCTAGTAGTTAACATGACTCTCATACAAACCCGCAAGGGTGGAAATATGCACCACTGACCAGTGCAACCATGAATGCATAGTAAGTGTTTGATTACTTGCACTTTACAAACTTTACATCCCTAATAACTAAATTAAAATATAAACATCGTATAACAGTCTCTCTTGTCCGTGTGTGATAAATGGAATATGTAGGGAAGAAAGTGGAAACTATTTCTAAAACATATATATTGATATCCCAAAGTGGCACCTGAAGGTTTCTTGCAAAAGTCATTATGTAAACCAAACAAGACATAATACCTCTCAATGCTAAATGTAAACATGCAAAGACTCATTATTTGTGACAAGTGTTATAAGTTTAAAAGATGTCCACAATATGTCTGAGTCTATAAAAATTAGTTATCTATATCATGGTCATAAAGTTGTAGGCAAACTGTACCTAAATAATGTGTAATTTAGAAACAATTAGTGGGGGATCTCTTTACCTACGTAACCTTCTACTTTTCAGAAATGGCTTTAGTTGAACTTTGTCATTAAGGCCTGGTGGTTTGTCGGACCTTAATCGGACCTTAATCTTATGATCCATCTTGTTTCTTGTTCTAATGTTCTGTTAATTAAGTCACCACCTCTGAATCCTTCAAAAACACATTGAATAACACAGAATTTAAAGTTATGACTAGTACCGGTTGATCTTTTGTGTCTAGCCTCTAGGAGAGGATTAGGGAACATACATACCACCTCAGAGTAGGCACTGAAACCAATGCATTGGCTAGACACAAAAGATCAACCGGTACTAGTCATAACTTTAAATTCTGTGTTATTCAATGTGTTTTTGAAGGATTCAGAGGTGGTGACTTAATTAACAGAACATTAGAACAAGAAACAAGATGGATCATAAGATTAAGGTCCGACAAACCACCAGGCCTTAATGACAAAGTTCAACTAAAGCCATTTCTGAAAAGTAGAAGGTTACGTAGGTAAAGAGATCCCCCACTAATTGTTTCTAAATTACACATTATTTAGGTACAGTTTGCCTACAACTTTATGACCATGATATAGATAACTAATTTTTATAGACTCAGACATATTGTGGACATCTTTTAAACTTATAACACTTGTCACAAATAATGAGTCTTTGCATGTTTACATTTAGCATTGAGAGGTATTATGTCTTGTTTGGTTTACATAATGACTTTTGCAAGAAACCTTCAGGTGCCACTTTGGGATATCAATATATATGTTTTAGAAATAGTTTCCACTTTCTTCCCCTACATATTCCATTTATCACACACCGGACAAGAGAGAGACTGTTATACGATGTTTATATTTTAATTTAGTTATTAGGGATGTAAAGTTTGTAAAGTGCAAGTAATCAAACACTTACTATGCATTCATGGTTGCACTGGTCAGTGGTGCATATTTCCACCCTTGCGGGTTTGTATGAGAGTCATGTTAACTACTAGGACATTGCCCTTTTTGTATACGGATGGTTTGTTGTTCCGTATATTGTTGAAGCAGTCTTTCATTCACAGTTCTGCAAGTTATGTGTACATCCTGCAATATTTATGTCCTTGCTTGTGAATGCTGACTGAGGAGACCATGGCATGAACGAGCGGACAGCTATTGTTATGTTCGGTTACCCGTTTATGCCTATTGTAAGTCCAATCGGCCTTTTTAAAAATAGAGAGATTGCTTATATTTTAATGAACGCTATGGTACGTAAGTACGCACAGCACCGTTTTTATTTTGTTTTACATTCAAGATTCAGCCAGGCGCACACGCGCAAAGAGTGTTCTGTTGTGCTGTGAGTTATAAAGATGTTATGGAAATTACAGAGATAAAGTAATTTATAAAATTGTTTTTAACATCTGAACTACATAGAAATAGTCTAGCTAATGTGAAACAAGTTTTTAATGTCCTGTAAATGTCGCCTTTTTTATACGAGTTCACTCTGGATATTATGAATTCACAGTGAATACGGAAATGCCTAAAGCTACACTTTGTTGTTATATGCACTACAAGCTGTTTGGGAAACGCTGACCAAGTATGATGTGTGCTTTTTTAACATATACAGGTATGCTTGAAGGTTTAATACGAGATTTCTTTAAGTATTATGAGATCTTAAGTAAATATGACAATGCTCAGAGACATACTTGACTGTCTAAAGTATTATAGTTTGTGCTTGGGCACGGATATGTTATTTTATGTATGTCTATCATGAACTACCTAGTTCATATTCAGAGTATACTAGTACTCTACACAGCTTAACAGGATAACATTCATGGACTCTAGATTAACTGGTCCCTGTATTTTTAAATGAAGTAAACATGTGATCATAGCGGTCCTATCACAAGCTTTTGATGGTTTTAAAAATGATGTTTAAGGTTTTAGTTTGTATTAAGAGTCTGAAGAAGCCTTTGGCTAAAGCGCTTACTGCTTGGAATAAACAATTTGCTAATTTCTATGGATATATTTGTCTGAATTTCTACTTTCATTTTATTGCTTTTTGGAAAGTCACGCTTCTCTTTGGATTGAGTTTTACTTCTATGTTTTAGCGTGAGTTTCCTACCTCGACTAACAGCAGCTCTGCGTTTGGATTTGTGTTTTTACTTCTTATTTTTGTCAGCGCTGCAGGGAGTGAGGATGGCGAATGAAAGTAGTGTGAACATTGAATTGCCTTATGTACCGAGAGTGTTAGAACCTACTTCAAGTGTCCTGGACAGATTTAAGACATGTGTCTCTGGGAGTACAAACCTACTCATGGACTTTAATCCAGTCGTAGATGGAGGGACTGATGCTCAGCTTGGTATGACTAACCTGGATATTTCCAAAGACTTACATGACCTAGAGACTGTTTTTACTAAATTAATCAAACTACAAGTTCAGAGACATTATTTTGAAGTCTGTTTAAGTAAGCAAATCATACCGTGGGCTAAGAGTATTGAAGATGCCCACCTCTGGTACTTCATTGCCAGATCTCCTATATCGTTGGCAGCAGCTCAACCTTGAGTTGAGCTTTAGCTATATGAAACTCTTAATTGAGTTTCATCTGCCTGAGGAAGAGAGACTGAGATTGATTGTTAACAATTTGTTTAAAGATTTTGAATGCAAATATATCGATAATGAAGTATGTATGAATAAACTTAGAAAAGTTATAGAGGATGTACTATTTTTAGAGAAACGGATGTTAGACCAGAAAAAAGTGAAAATTACCAGGGATTTACGAGATTTTAGAAATAATAATGTTTTTACTTGGCCCAGGGACATGGCACCGAATTCACACTTCAATTCTGATTTAAATGTACCTCAGAGGCCACCAGGTGTAACAGGTAAAAGTTTCAGGAGTACCACCGTAACCACACCTGTTAACAAACCAGATAGATACCCTCAAAATAATAACACAGAAAATAGATTGTCCAACAAACTGACCTCATATAATAAGCAGAGTGATGGTTCTGATGCTCCAAATACTGGAAATAGCATAGGGCCTGACCCACAGTTAACAGGATCTAACAATATAGAGACAGAGACTCGCAGCCCCTCCCAGATACAAAGCAATGGGAGAGAGGACCAAAGTGATTTAGGTGAGAGTTTGACAGGCTGCATTACTGACGTACAGAGATCTGGTGCAGCAGTAGTTAGACCAAAATCAAACAGTGCCATTTTTAATTCAAACAGATTTCCGGCCCCCCTCCCCATAGCCCAGAATCATTTTTTGGACAAAAGAAGGTCCACAAGCAGGGGGAGACAGAAGAGGAAAGGCTCAGTAGACGAACAGGAACAACTAGGCCCCACAATCAAGAAAATGTGGGGGAGACAAAATCGTTAATCATGAATTTATCTGGAAGGGTACTGAATGAATATGAAAAGCAGGTCTTAGGTAAAGGTTTGGGTTTTATTCCCACAAAACATAATGATCTAGTAGATACTATTATAGAAACAAAAATGTATATTCGGAATTTACAATTAAGGTTGGATTTCGGTCATTTAGATAGTAGCCGAGTTATGAATAAACATCGTCCAAACAGTACATATGTCCCTCAATTGAATCCAACTATAGAGGTATTTGGGAATGTAGTGGAAGATGAAATATATAGAAGTTATCAAGAGAATAAACCTTCCAAACATGGACGTAACTTAAACTATAAACAAAGGCAAGCTTTGAATTCATTGAGAAATGACAGGTCCATTGTAATAAGACCAGCAGATAAAGGTGGACCGGTTGTCGTCATGGATTATACATACTATGCCAACAAAATGTTTCAGATGCTTGAAGATACAACTACTTATACGAAACTAACTAAGGTTAATTTAAATAATATGGTCTTTAGTGTCTACAATACCCTAGATGACCTGGTACTATCGCAGGACATAACACAAGAGCTTTACGGTTACCTAAAGGTGAACAATCCCACTATACCGATTATACAGGGACTTCCTAAAGTCCATAAGAACAACAGAGACCCACCGTTTAGACCTATTGTTGCAGGTCAAGGGTGGGTAACAGAACCCTTATCCATTTACCTGGAAAGTGTACTTAGACCGTTAGTCAATGGTAATAAGAAGATCTTGAAAGATAGTAAGCAATTTCTTTTAGACCTATATTCCCAAACTCAATCATTGGATATTAAGCAGCACTATTTCTTTGTGACACTTGATGTGGTTAGCTTGTTTACAGTGATTCCTAATGACACAGGAATAAGACTGATTACTGAATATTTGAAAGCACATTCAGACTTTCCTGATAAAAAGATTGACCTTGTGGCTCTGTTATTAGAGACTATATTAACCAATAATGTCTTTGCATTTGAAGAAGTCATTTATTTACAGAAGGATGGCGTGGCTATGGGCACATCTTGTGCAAATAGCTACGCCAACCTAGTCATGGCCAGATGGGAAGATATTTATCTTTTCAATAATCCATCCTTTATAGAACATGCTGCAATGTACTGTCGTTTCGTGGATGATCTCTTTTTTATATGGCTTGGGGATGAATCCTCCCTATTAAGCTTTGTTTCCTATTTGGACAATACCACGGACTTCTTAAAATTTACTGCAAACTTTTCAGTTAGCAATCTTCCGTTTTTGGATGTGGAAGTATTCAGAATGACCAATGGTATGATCAATACAACAATTTATAGGAAAGATTGCCAAAGAAATAACATATTACACAGACAAAGTATGCACCCTGGCCATGTATTTCATAACGTCCTTAAAGGACAATTTATGAGGGTATCCAGATTGAATCCACAACAAGAAACTTATGTATCAGGAATAGAGGACATGAAGGGGAGATTTCTGGAAAGAGGTTATAAGGAAAAAGAAATCTTAGATACTATTAACACAGTGGAGACCCTAAGAACAAGTATTGCGAAACCATATTTTATGGCACAAGAAGTAACAACAAATAGTTCAAGTTCCCCTAGAAATGAGGTCAGAGCTAACCTCACTTTTAGTAAAATGAGCCTGCAAGTGAAAAGTTTTATGAAGAAACACTGGGGTATTTTGAATTCAGATAAAGATGTCAGTGAGGTAGCTGGCCCCACACCTTATATAGCTTATAAAAACCTTCCCAATCTGAAGAGTATCCTATGTAGACCAAGACATCGACTAGTTAACAGGTTGACAGTAAATAGAAACACTGTACCCTGTGGCCATTGCAATCAATGTACCTACATTAATAAAGAAACTAGTTTTGAGCACCCTACCACAGGACGTATTTATAATTTTAACACTAATACCAACTGTGAAAGTAAAAATGTAATATACATGGCGACCTGTCTAGGATGTAATAGTTACTACATAGGGAAAACAAATAGATCATTCAAGGAGAGGATTAGGGAACATACATACCACCTCAGAGTAGGCACTGAAACCAATGCATTGGCTAGACACAAAAGATCAACCGGTACTAGTCATAACTTTAAATTCTGTGTTATTCAATGTGTTTTTGAAGGATTCAGAGGTGGTGACTTAATTAACAGAACATTAGAACAAGAAACAAGATGGATCATAAGATTAAGGTCCGACAAACCACCAGGCCTTAATGACAAAGTTCAACTAAAGCCATTTCTGAAAAGTAGAAGGTTACGTAGGTAAAGAGATCCCCCACTAATTGTTTCTAAATTACACATTATTTAGGTACAGTTTGCCTACAACTTTATGACCATGATATAGATAACTAATTTTTATAGACTCAGACATATTGTGGACATCTTTTAAACTTATAACACTTGTCACAAATAATGAGTCTTTGCATGTTTACATTTAGCATTGAGAGGTATTATGTCTTGTTTGGTTTACATAATGACTTTTGCAAGAAACCTTCAGGTGCCACTTTGGGATATCAATATATATGTTTTAGAAATAGTTTCCACTTTCTTCCCCTACATATTCCATTTATCACACACCGGACAAGAGAGAGACTGTTATACGATGTTTATATTTTAATTTAGTTATTAGGGATGTAAAGTTTGTAAAGTGCAAGTAATCAAACACTTACTATGCATTCATGGTTGCACTGGTCAGTGGTGCATATTTCCACCCTTGCGGGTTTGTATGAGAGTCATGTTAACTACTAGGACATTGCCCTTTTTGTATACGGATGGTTTGTTGTTCCGTATATTGTTGAAGCAGTCTTTCATTCACAGTTCTGCAAGTTATGTGTACATCCTGCAATATTTATGTCCTTGCTTGTGAATGCTGACTGAGGAGACCATGGCATGAACGAGCGGACAGCTATTGTTATGTTCGGTTACCCGTTTATGCCTATTGTAAGTCCAATCGGCCTTTTTAAAAATAGAGAGATTGCTTATATTTTAATGAACGCTATGGTACGTAAGTACGCACAGCACCGTTTTTATTTTGTTTTACATTCAAGATTCAGCCAGGCGCACACGCGCAAAGAGTGTTCTGTTGTGCTGTGAGTTATAAAGATGTTATGGAAATTACAGAGATAAAGTAATTTATAAAATTGTTTTTAACATCTGAACTACATAGAAATAGTCTAGCTAATGTGAAACAAGTTTTTAATGTCCTGTAAATGTCGCCTTTTTTATACGAGTTCACTCTGGATATTATGAATTCACAGTGAATACGGAAATGCCTAAAGCTACACTTTGTTGTTATATGCACTACAAGCTGTTTGGGAAACGCTGACCAAGTATGATGTGTGCTTTTTTAACATATACAGGTATGCTTGAAGGTTTAATACGAGATTTCTTTAAGTATTATGAGATCTTAAGTAAATATGACAATGCTCAGAGACATACTTGACTGTCTAAAGTATTATAGTTTGTGCTTGGGCACGGATATGTTATTTTATGTATGTCTATCATGAACTACCTAGTTCATATTCAGAGTATACTAGTACTCTACACAGCTTAACAGGATAACATTCATGGACTCTAGATTAACTGGTCCCTGTATTTTTAAATGAAGTAAACATGTGATCATAGCGGTCCTATCACAAGCTTTTGATGGTTTTAAAAATGATGTTTAAGGTTTTAGTTTGTATTAAGAGTCTGAAGAAGCCTTTGGCGAAAGCGCTTACTCGTTTGGAATAAACAATTTGCTAATTTCTATGGATATATTTGTCTGAATTTCTACTTTCATTTTATTGCTTTTTGGAAAGTCACGCTTCTCTTTGGATTGAGTTTTACTTTTGTATATAAACTTAAAGCTAGAAGTGCAGCTTACAGGTCAGTCAGATTATAGTCCTGTACCAATGTTGGTGCCACCAAGGATCATAGTACCTTACAGTTTTGTGTTTTGCAACAGTTTTTCCTTTTGTCTTTTTTCACAGGTTCACAGTTTAAGTGGAGTATTTTTTCTTTTCAACTTAAAGTTGAGGGAGTACAAGACTGGAGGATGTTGGCAAACAAAATATGTACCTGTACCGCTGAGGTACCCCAAGATTACCAAGAGAATTTTTAATCTTCCATAACCTGAGGTTGGAGCATATATGGTTTTATATTCAATTAGTTACAGGCATGTACATGTAAGACATTTTAGCTTATACTGCTTTCCATGATGAATTTAATTTTACTTATGCACAATGCATTACATTTGTAGGCAAGTACTGGGCTAGCTGTCCTTGTGGCCATTTTAAGCTTAGCCAATTTCCCTTTTGTGCTAAAAATAACATATTCCATTTGGTTATAGATTAACCTTACCCAATCCAGTGGTGGATAATTGTACATTACCCCCAATAAAAATAACTGGGATCATACCATAAATAATTTAAGGAGACTCATGCATGGGATAAACTATTTAGGAGCTGCCTTTGCCCATTTGATAGTACAGGGGGCAGTCCTGCGACAAATTTTCTGTTTTCCCATCCAGAGATACAAGTTGCATTTGAACATGGACAGGGATGAACTAATTTGTTTTATGTGGATGGAGAATCTGTTCCACAGCACCAGTATCCTCAGACATATACCTGTCCCTTCAAACCGTTCTATTGATATTGTAGAAGAGGTTTAGAGCTCTAGGGTATTTCTGATGCCATTTCACTTGTTGACATGCAGTAAATCAATCAGTAATGGGTCAGAGGATGCCTTGTATACCAGACAAGTTACCTCTTTGTAGTCTGCAGGATACATATTATAGTTACAGGACTATGAGTCAGTCCCTACAGGATATATGTCCAGATCTTGTATCCTTTTAGTGAGGTATCACTGTATGCACTCCAGATGTTGCATTTGTCTGGACAGATGCATACCAAAGGGGAAATTATATCCAATGAGTGGCCTAATGATGCTTGAGTAAAGGGGAACAATGACATCCCTAGCTCACCACTATCCCTTTGTTTATAAGGCTATGCGATATACAAGGATTTTCTTACACCAATAAACACATGTTGATCAAAAATTGCCAAACTCCAAATATGTGGGTCAACTCTTAGGGGCGTATTGTCAATGTGGTAGTTCCCTGTAGTAGATGAATTCCCAAAGGATACAGTAATACATTTTTTGGCATTTAGTTCTGATTCATGATTTTGGTACCAATAATTTATTGGCCATCCTGCAGGAAGATTTGCACAAGCCATTTGGGGATTCAGTGACCTGCTTCTAGCTTGCAGTTATCTGCAAAATAGTCAGAGCCCTTTTGGTATTGGATTTTACTTCAGAAGAGTAGATGCCAAACAGGATAGGTCCCAGCACAGAGTCCAGGTGGAATCCATTGGTGAATGGTCTCTGTGGAGGTAACGGTCCCTGTTTTGATTATCTATGTCCTAACTGTAAGCCAGTTGGGCAGTCTAGTGGACGACATGTATTTATTCCAAGTTTATTTAGCTTTTGTACTATGCCTCAGTGGTGAATTGTGTCAAAACTTTGGCCAGGTTGCAGTAAGCAATGTTTTGTCTTCATCCATTGCTTCAGTGACCTTTTCAAAAAAATCCACCCGGTTAAGTAAGCATAACCTGCCCTTGACAAATATAAACTGAGCCAGGTCCAGTGTTTGGAGGTTCCCTATGACCCAATTGACTAATCCCCTGGCAAGACTTTACATGGCTGGGTCTGTGGAAGGTCCTCCCTTATACAGATGAATAACTGTAACTATTTTATATTCATTTGGTACAAAACCTGTATGGAGGCCGAGAATGAACAGTGTTAGGGGCATGGTTAAAGGGTGCTTCATGCTATTTAAGATGCATACAGGGATATTGTCAAGACCCATCACTGCAATATTTTTAGATTTTGATCGGACTTTTAGGACTCAGTTGTGTGTGAATGCTGGAGGCAAGCCAGTTTCAGGTATATCTTGAGGGACAGATAGAGGCTATAGAGGGGTCAAGTTAGAGACAAATTTATTGGCCAGTAGGTTTGCTATATCTGCAGCATCAGTGCAAGTAAAATCATTCACACATCAGATCATTGCTGCGTTGTGCTTTCCAGATTACAAAAAATGCCTTGTGATTGCTAGACTAAATGTGACTTGAGGGGGGAGAGGGTATACTTTTAAGATCACAAGGTGTAGGTCATCCTTAAGGAAAATTATGGCTCCTACTCAATGGATAGCTTATGGAACTGGTTGTCTTTACTTGTACGTAAAAGGCAATCTATTTAAAAAAAACTCTGATAATTGCATGGGGCATTCAAACAACTACAGGGTTGGCATTTTAAATTATTCTTGGACTATTAATCAATACTTGTGAGCTATAACTAGCAACTGAATTAATGACCTCAAAGAATCAAATTTGTTGAAAAGTCTGAACTCAATTGTACCTTCACATCCATCTCTGTTTCTTTTGATAGGTGTTCTTTCCTTGTGTGATTTGTAATTTGTGAGTTTCTGGTTCCAATTATTTTGTAAGAAAAATTGCACCACATATACAATGCAACACTGAAAGTTATAGTATTTCACCACCTTATGGTTCTTACCTTGTCAGTTTTAATGTTCCCTGACTTATTAAACTTTTTATTTTAAGAAACTTGCATCTTCTGCTTTATTATAGTATGTATACTTATACTATTATACATTCAGGTATTGTTATCTTGCAAATGGCTAAAATTCACCTGTCAGTTATGAGCACATTATCCCAGTTCACATGTATTGAATAAAATAATATGAATGATTTAAAAAAAATTAACCTAGGGAGTTAAGACTTCCATTTCAACAAAGTCCCATCCCAGTGTGTACAGACTAATCAAACCTGTTAAGAATGTGATAAACACTATGGACCCAAGTCCCAGAGACTCTCAGTATAGCAGACTTACTCCTACGGAAACCCGAACCAAATTCCAAAAAGCTTGTTCTCAACTGCAAAGCCCATCTATAAAGCAGGCTTACGCTTAGTGTCGGATTCCAAAAGACTAGACTCAGCGTAATTGACTTAATCTGATGTAATAAAACTCAAGAAACCGAACAAACTTGTAACCAAAAAATGTGAACCAAGAGCTACAGTGCTCCATATACTAACAGATGGCCGTACTGTTAAAAATTACTTTGGAGTGATCAAGGAAACAAAAAAAACTTTATTAAAGCAAAACATATCTGTTTAACAATTACATCCACTTAACACTGTTACACTAATCACTTTCATCCCATTCCATTAAGCGACTACAGAGTAGCAGCAAAATTCCAGGCTACTATTTTAAAAGACAAAGCGCAGAAAATTACATTGTATCACTTCCTGAAACCACACACCTAATTTTAAAGTGATAGTACATCTTAAAAAGACAAATAATGAAGTAAAACGAAAGCAACATTATATCACATTAAACTAAAACGTAATCCTTGTTAACTGAAGACAGATAAAATTGGATTGCACAAGAGCAAATAGGTAATACAAACTTTAGATATGGGTGGAGTAAATATGAATAAGTTGGAGCCATGTCCATTTGTTACCTACAGAAGGGACAAGAACATTAAACATTAAAAATTTCCTCAAACAACAAAAAGTGTTTGCATTAATATGAACAAAAGTCCTAAAATGACCAAATGTGGTAGATGCTGGAGTTGTCTTTTTATATAGGAGGGTGAATTTACTAAAGTAATTGTGTATGAAAAATTAAATGTCCTTCCCGTTGTAATTGTAGATCCAATAAAGTAGTTTACATCGCCAGTTGTACATACTGTCCATATTTGTATATTGACAAGACTGAAAGGGCACTAAAGGATAGTATATATGAACATGTGAGGGAAGTTAGGTAGAAGGTTACAAAGAAAATCCTATGGCAACACATTCAGGCCATTGAAGGACAGATTTTTTTTTTATTATTATATATATGATGCAATTACACAGTAGAGGGGACCATGGAAAGTACAGCTTCGGTGTAAAGAGGATGAATGGCAGATTAAAACAAATACTACTGGCCCTATAATGGTTTAAATGATTCAATTTCCCTCCCCTGTTTCCTTAAATTTAGGGCATTAATGCATTAGTTGTGTCTTCCGTTATCTATATATATATACACATATTTTTCATTTTACTTTTCATTTATATAGTTTTGAAAGTTTGTATTACATATGCAATACAATTTATTTTCTGTCTTCAGTTAACAAGGATTACGTTTTAGTTTAAATGTGATATAATGTTGCTTTCATCATTTTACTTCATTATTTGTCTTTTTAAGATGTACTGTCACTTTAAAATTAGACATGTGGTTTCAGGAAGGGATACAATGCAATTTCCTGGGCTTTGTCTTTTAAAATAGTAACCTGGGATTTTGCTGTTACTCTGATGAAGTCCCTTAATGGAACGGAATGAAAGCGATTAGTGTAACGTGTTACAGTGGATGTAATTGTTCAACAGATATGTTTAGCAGATAATTCTTAAGTACTAATTTATGAGAGGGCAAATTAGATCAGCTATTGCTCTGGGATTAACAAGAAAAATTGTTCTATATAAGATCAGGGAAGAAAACTGGGGTGACACTGCTCAGTACTCAGCTGAGGTACCTGCAGTGCAGAAGTGCACAGATGCATTGCTCACAAAGCAGCAGGGAACCTGGGAGGGTTTCAATGACTAGTAACTAGGGAACGACTAGTTTCTAGGCATTTGCATCTATACAAGGCATCACTAATCCCAGTTGCGCAGTGTGCAGCTATGAGCAAATGAGAGGCTTATATTACATGCAAAATTAAATACTGTAGTTTTAAACTAGTCTGGCAATCGGAAATCACACAATGATCCTTCCACCAGCAATCCCCAGCACAGACAATGCTATATACACACTCTTCTGCCACAAGGGTGCAGGGGAGCGCTTCTTAATGTAAGATGGGTGGATTTGAGTTCAAGTGTATGAAAAACAGGCTAGATCTGGATCTAGTCTATGCTAAGGAATATTTCAGTGCAAAACAAGTGCAGGAAATAAGCAGGCACAAATGAAAAAAAAAAAGTCAAACAGGCACAAATTAATGCAGTAAAATCAGTAAACTACAGATGAAAAAGTGAAGATCAAACTCAAAATAAGCTTAATTTCTTGTTCCTAGTTTGGATGGCTTGGATTCAGGCAGAAACACTCTGGACCTCTGCTAAAGGGTGCAGAATGCAGAGCACCTCCAGTCAATTGTGCAAACATGAGACTTTTTTTTTTTGGTTTATTCTTTTATGGTTCTAGGTTTTACTTTTATTAAAGTTTGCTTCCTTGATCTGCTCTGAAGTCATTTTTAACAGTATGGCCATCTATTACTACACAGATCATTGTAGCTTTTGTTTTACTCTTAGCTCACATTTTTTGGTTACTCTGATGCAACAGACTGCAGTAAATCACTGACAAAAAACAGTGCACGACTTTTAGAATTTGACCCCAAGGCTTATTAAAACTGAATTAATGGCAAGAAGGTATGATGCAACAGAAAGTTACTCAACGTGTGTGGTCTTCCTGGTTTTGCCATTGGAGTCATTTTTTTTATTACTATTTGTGTTGTACGTCTGTTTTCCAATTTGTTCTGGTATCTAAGATTTACTAGTCTTATCACTGGACACAAAGGTGATATTTGTAAACACTGTGTACCATAGATAGGGCTGGTACACCATAGAAAAGTTCAAAGGCCTTTTCAATTCATATCTTTTTTTTAGAGAAGTGTGTGTTTGTGTGTTGTGTGTTGTGTGTGTGTGTGTGTGTGTGTGTGTGTGTGTGTGTGTGTGTGTGTGTGTGTGTGTGTGTGTGTGTGTGTGTGTGTGTGTGTAGTACTCCATACACAGAGTTTAAATGCAACCCTCCCTGCAAGACTGCTTATAGCTGTCTGATCCAACTGTATGTGGTCCAGTTCCACTGGGGTAAGTTTTGGGACATTCACTACATTATGTACAGTTCAGCAGCACCAAAGAGGAAAAAAAATGCTTCCACCAGCCAATAGAAGCTCTTGCTAAATCAGATTGCCATATCAACATAACATTAGGTTTTCTTTTTTTGAAGATTTGGCAGTGGAGAGCAAAGGCTTTATAAATTGCTCCAAAATGACTGCAGACCAGGGAGTACCCGTGAAGCACCGCCAACCATCTTGACATGTCCTGAACAGCCCCTGAAAGAAATGGCTTGTGACTCATCCAGAGTACAGACAATACACAGGATTCATTTTTGTGAATCATGCTGTCACAGCATCATGTACTATCCCTTTAAGAGACTACATTCAATATTTCAGAATGCCACAGCATTTGAGTAAATTGTCAAACTGAATGGAACAAACTTTGCTGACCAGCAGGAAGAAATGCTATTAATGCCAGGTCACTAAATGAGATAAGATCAAATAAAGGTCAGTTGTGAGAAAAAGATGAATGTTATATACTCTTCTGGAAAGAAAAACCTGCTGAAGACAGAAGCACCTTAGCTTTATCTCCTTATTAACATCAATAAATGTCTCCTGATCCTGTGTGTGTCAGATGAGTGAGTCACTGTACATCTATATGCTTAATAATAATGGAGAAGTTAAGAAACCATTCTAAACCCGCTTGAGAAAACTTTGCCCAAATTAGCCAAGAAAGAATCAGTCTTCCTAGTGAAATTACACTTTTGAATAAGTCAGTCATACCTGGTCATGACACAGAGTACATTCGGCCAGAGGCCAGATAAGTAGAAGTCTCCTTGGAGACAACTGTAATTAAGCACTGCCCTTGTTGATTTTGACATTACTACAGCTTATGACCTAAAATATGCTCTCATTCTTATGGCCTTGCAAGGAACAGATGAGTACTGTACCATGTATCACCATGTTAAAATTATCATGAATGCTATCCTCGCTCAGACAGCCAGATGAGTGAATGGGAAGAGCATCACAAAATTCCTTAAAGACTCATTGGTTTAATAAGGAGTCCTAGGAAGGTTTTATCCTTGCCTACTGCTGGAAACATTATAGGCTGCTATTCAGTCAGCATGTGCAGAAGTTATTGCTTCATTAAGTAACGTTGTCAGGACTGGTCTAAAAATTGATAGTAAGATTGAAGACCCACTTAAGTAGAAAACAGCTCATTGACCTTGTTAAGATAGCATTTTGATCTTGCAGAGTTATACCAGCATTTCAAGAAAATAATCTCAAAGATCCAAGACATCAGAAATGCTCAACACAATGCATCTGAAATTCTCCATGTGTAACTAACACTAGGTAAGACTTCAATCCAAATTGTAGCTTGCTACAGATCCCCCACCATGCCCCAAGATTCTCACTACACCTTTCTAAACATACTGGACAATATTAAGATACAACCAAACACCCTAATACTGGGTGATTTCAACTATTCTGCCATTAACTGGGAAAACTACTCGGGTACCAACACATTTTCCCAACGGTTCTTGGAATTCATAAATTCCAACGCCCTGGATCAACTAATCCATTGTCTCACCAGGGGCTCCAATATGCTAGACCTGGTCATTACCAACATGGGAGATAGATGCTCCACACCAGTGGTCACCCCCTCATTGGTTAGGTCTGACCATAAGCAAATGAACCCTCGACATCCACATCCCACCCCCCAGTAAGAAAAACCTCCATAAAAAACTTCTCCAAAGCCAACTTCATGCTACTCAAGTCAGAAGAGACAAACTTCATGACACCCATGCAGATGGGAGCTGAATGTTCGACTGCTGAATCCTACACTAAGGCACTGTATGAGCACATCCACTTGTGCATGAATCGTGCCATCCCAAATAGAGCCAAGAAGCTTTCCTCCAAAAAAAGGAAGCCAATCTGGTGGTCCCCTGCCATAAACAAACTATACAACAGAAGAAAGAAACTGTTGCAGAAAAGAGGAAAATCCCAGGATGCAAAAAAACTCCCTTGCCAGCCTCAGTGAGAAGCTGAGATCCCTCAAAATCCTCCAAAGCTAGTTACGAAAATAAAATTGCCAAAAATTCCATAGACAACTACAAGGCATTCTATAGTTATGCCAAGAATCTAAATGGCAATGCTCAGATATGTTCTGAGCTACAACAGAATGGCATTAAATATACTGATCCCAAGGATATTGCCAATATCCTGGCAGATCGATTTAGTGCAAACTTCACCCCCCCTCTCACTCCCTAAAAGGCTCATCTCAATACCAAAAGATTGCCAAATTCCGGTAATCATGGCCACAATGGTAGAAACTGCACTCTCCAAAGCTAAGAATACAGCATCCATGGGACCAGATGACATCCCGGGCTGTGTACTACATGAACTACAAAATGAATTGGCACCTCACCCAAGTGTCATATTTAATCATAGCCTCACCACAGGCTTGGTGCCCACTGAGTGGTGCACAGCTACAGTTATCCCACTCCACAAGGTGTGATCCACCTTAGATCCCAGGAACTACTGTCCCATCAGTCTGAAGAGCCTGATCTGCAAAGGCATGGAACTCATTATCATGGAACTTATAAAGACATTGGCAACCTTCAAACATTGGACTCCACCCAGTTTGGGTCAATGAAGGGCCGATCTTGTCTCCTGAACCTGACTGACTTCTTCGAATCAATCTCCAGAGCTGTGGACAAGGGTAAGGCAGTCCACACAGCCTATCTGGACCTGGCCAAGGCCTTCGACACCATCCCCCACTCTGGAATCATAGATAAACTTACTAAGCTGGGTATAAATCCCTACATCACTCAATGGGTTGCCAACTGGCTTACTGACAGAACCCAGACTGTAAAAGTAGCCGCCTCCAAATCCAACTCCAGACAAGTGGAGTACCTCAGGGTTCTGTCCTGGGACCGTTCTTGTTTGGCATCTACTTCTCTGAAGTACAGGCCGACACTAAGGGACTCTGGCTAACAAAGTTCGCAGATGACTGCAAACTGGGAGCCATTACTGAATCCCCAAATGATGTGGATATTCTACAAAAGGGCCTTACAGAAACAGATGCTTGGTGCCAGAGCCATGGGTTCAAGCTTAATGCCAAGAAATGTATAGTTATTCTCTTTGGGAAAAACCATGTACCCATGAATTACCACATAGGTGGCAATACACTAAACACCGAAAGTACGATGAGAGAGTTAGGGACACAGGTAGACAGTAGTCTCACCTTCGATAACCACATAGTCACAAGTCAGGAAATCCTTCTATTTGACACACCTCATCACTAAGGGCTTTTCATCCAGAAAAAAGGAGGTCATTGTCCCACTGTACTTATCCATCCTTAGACCCATTATAGAGTACAACTCACAGTTTGGTATGTACCTCACAAGACATCTGCAACAGCTGGAAAGGCCACAGAAATACCTCACTAAAAGAATCACAGGCCTAAAGCAGATGCCCTATACTGACCGTCTAAAAAAACTCCAGCTATACTCTGTGGCATATCGTCTACTCAGAGGTAATCTCTGCTTAACATACAAGGCCATGTCAAACCCTGAGCTGCTGGACATGCTCCACTTAAAGAAGTCCCAATCCCTGAGAGCCACACGCTCCAGGGATCTAAACCTTGTCATCACAATGAACAAAACATGCTGGAGGGATAGGTTCCTGACCCAGAGACTCCCCATACTCTGGAATAGACTGCCCATACATGTCAAGCAGAGCGCCTCCTTGGCGCTCTTCAAAAGAAACCTTGACAATTGGATGGGAGATAGGAAATTCACCCCGGGGATCACGTCAGTCACCCTGCTAGACAGGGTCCAGGGAAGTAAATATTGCGGGAAGAAATGTCCAGGGAATTGTTATGGCTAGGCTTGTATAGGCCCTAGGGTCAATAGGTTCATATGTTGGTACTAGGCTATGAACCTATTGCATATAGAAATATGCAACAGTATTGACTTAATTTTTGAGGGTGTGAGACATTAGAGTCATACTGAAAACAAGAGTATAAGCTCAGTAAATTAGTCTCTGGCCTTTTATTAAATGCCTGTGGAATAAGTGAACCAATCAATAAATATATTCCAAAATGGATTTTATACTATAGCATGTATATAATTCTAAATCCATTCATTAGGAAGGATGATGCGCTTTAGGTCAGGAAGCTAGTATATTCACAATTGGAGGTCCAGCTGATTGCCAGGAAACAAAGAAACTGCCTCTATGAGTGACTTTTTAAAAACTTGATCAGACTTACACAGCTAGTAGTTATAGAATTCACTAAAGGAAACTGAACAAAATAGAACATTTTCACAGATAAGAAAGTTGGCAGCCTGGGAATCTAACAGCATTCAGGCACTGTGAACAGTGCACTAAGGGTTTAGGAATACTCATTGACATTATGTGAGGTTAGCTATTGAGGTGTGTGGAAAGGACAGAGGATAGACACAGACCATTTTATTTTACTAAAGACTATTTCTTGTTTGTGGGTATTAGACACTGGAGAAATGGGTATACAACTAGAGTCAAGATAGATTTACCTCACAGACACAAAGGTTTTATTCTCACCTCAGAGGGAAATTGGCTAGAATTAAAATGGTGCAACCTTACTCAACCCCACACAAGTGAGACAGGGTGCACGGACCAAACCAAAATTTAATCAAAGAGATGTGTATAATATAAAATTCTTTAATGTGGCAAAATGAACAGAAAACCGGTTTCGGCCAAAAGTAAAGCCTTCTTCAGTGCATTAGCTAACATTCATTCCCTTCACATTTATATAGTGCAAAATTAGACCAGAGTCAAAGCTGATCGGTACATGCCTAAATTAGCTTAATTCATTGAGGAGCCCCCAGCCTGACAGTCCAACCAGATTCCTTATTATTTAATATAGAATGCCAACCTGTTTATTAGATTTATTTCCTTAAATTTTGTCAATAATTATAAAGAAATTTAGCAGTAGCATGGGTCATTGTATGTTTATAAAGAGCACTGGATATTCTTTTATTTCTTATATCACTAAGATGTTCACTGATCCTATGTTTTAATGGCCGAGATGTTTGCCCTACATAAAAGGCAGAGCAAATTAATTTTGTCAATAATTATAAAGAAATTTAGCAGTAGCATGGGTCATTGTATGTTTATAAAGAGCACTGGATATTCTTTTATTTCTTATATCACTAAGATGTTCACTGATCCTATGTTTTAATGGCCGAGATGTTTGCCCTACATAAAAGGCAGAGCAAAAACAGGTGGCCACATAGATGACCCAGTCACTGCTGCAGTTGCCGAAACATCTGATATGAAAAATATGTGGGGTATTGCTGCTGGCAAATTCTTTTGTTTTGCAAGCATGTGTACAAGCACTGCAATGGCCACAAGAATTACTGCCAACTAACTTATCTCCAAATAAAAGTAGTTGGTTGTGCAATAATGGGAGTGGGATGGATTGTGTGGAGGGGGGATGCTAGATATGCACAGGAATTTGTGGAATATTTAAATAAAAATAAGTGGGGGATACACTTCACACAATTATGATTACAAGCAAATTACATTCCTGAATGTTCACATCTTACATCAGGATGACCATACATTACAAATGGAGGTCTATAGAAAATTTCTCCAATTTAACACCTTACTTCATGCTTCCAGTCATCACCCCTTCCACATCATCCAGAACATCCCTAAATCCAAATTTTTACACATCAAGCATATATGTTCTTCAGATGATGCCTATAATACCAGTAAAAATGATCTATCCAAAGATTTCTAAATTGGGGTTATCATACAGACATTAATAGGGCATGTTCATTTGCTACTGAACAAGACAGCAGGACTTTGCTGCCTTATGGGAAAGGATCCAAGAGAAGTGATAGACAATCTTCCCAAACTATCCGTCTGGTCACAACATTTGGATGCAACATCGATGGCTTCAAACACATTATTAATAACCATTGGGACATTTTGTTGGCCAATGAAAAATTAGCTGGAATGCTCTCTCCACAATGTCTTTTCTACTACAGAGTAGGTCGTACAATTAACTCCCATCTTACTCACTATAAACATTCCACTCCCATTACTACACATTTCCATATCAGATGCTTTGGCAACTGCAGCAGTGACTTGGTCATCTATTATCCACCTGTTTTTGCTCTGACTTTTGTATAGGGCAAACATCTCAGCAATTAAAACATAGGATCAGTGAACATCTTAGTGATATAAGAAATAAAAGAATATCAAATGCTCTTTACAAACATACAATGACCCATGCTACTGCTAAATTTCAATTTATAATTATTGACAAAATTCAAGGAAATAAATCTAATAAAACAGGTCAGCATTCTATACTGAGTAATAAGGAATCTGGTTGGATTGTCAGGCTGGGGGCTCTGTTTAAGCCTGGCCTCAATGAATTAAGCTAATTTAGGCATGTACCAATCCACTTTGACTCTGGTCTAATTTTGCACTATATGAATGTGAAGTGAATGAAAGTTGGCTAATGCACTGAAGAATGCTTTACTTTTGGCCGAAACCGTTTTGCTGTTCATTTTGCCACATTAAAGAATTTTATATTCTACACATCTCCTTGGTGCTGGACCATTTTGTGTGTAGAATTAAAGTGGCCCACAAGAGCAGCTAGCCTAGTACTTCTCTATAAAACTGCATGACAGTAACTAGATATTGCCTTAAATTGTTTTAACAAGGCCTACAGAAATGGAAACTGTATAAACAGGGTTTCCAAGGGCAAAACAAGCAGTATTACTTTTAAACCATAAACCTTTACCGAGATCTTCCTTGAAATATGCAACATGTCATTTGTGTTTCTCAAGTTTGCAAGTGTTACTGAATGTAAAAGTTTTCTCTTTTGAGAAAGGTCATTGCAGGAGAATTCCTTTTTTTCCTGGACCGATTATATTATAGTTATGGAGATGCAGTGAGAAAAGTCCCTATCATTTGCCTTTTTTAGGCAAGGTTCAAATGACAAATTCACCACCGTAACAGGAACAGGCAAGCAAAAACTGAGGGTGATGCTACTGAATGCTAGAAGTCTGAATCTCAAAATGCACTCACTAGAGGCACTCCTTAAAATGGAGAACATCGATATCTGTGCAGTGACTGAGACCTGGTTCAAGGCTCCAGAGAGCACCTCTGCACTACCAGGCTATAACTCATATCACACTTTTCAGCCATGTAACCTGGACCGGAACACCAAAGGCGGAAGTGTGTCCATATTCATTAAGGATATCCACACCTCCAGGCTAGTTGCTCACCATAATGCAGCCAAGGTTATCCAAGTGCAACTAACTCTAGGCAAAACTGTAATCCAAATTGTAGCTTGCTACAGATCCCCCACCATGCCCCAGGATTCCCACTCCTTTTTTCTTGATGTACTGGAAAATATTAGGGTTTAACCAAACACCCTAATAATGGCGATTTCAACTACCCCACCATTAACTGGGAAAACTACTCATGTACCAACTCCTTCACTCAACGCTTTCTGGAATTCATAAACTTCAATGCCCTGGATCAACTTATCCACACCCCCACCAGGGGCAACAATATCCTAGATCTAGTCATTACCAACATGAGTGACCAGTGTTCCACACCTGAAGTCAATGCCTCATTGGTCCGATCCAACCATAAGCTAATTACCCTAGATATCCTCATCCTGCCCCCACCCCCCCATTAAGGGGACCACGGTAAAAGATTTCTCCAAAGCCAACTTCATGCTTCTTAAGACAGAAGTGGTGAACTTCATGACACCCATGCAGATGGACAATGCAGTTACGACTACTGAATCCTACACAATTGCACTTTATAAGCACTTGCATGAGTGCATGGATCATGCTATCCCAAACAGAACCAAGACACTATCCTCCAAAAAAAAAAAGGAAGCCAATCTGGTGGGCCCCTGCCATAAACAAACTGTAAAACAGAAGGAAGAAACTGTTGCAAAAGAGTAAAATCCCATGAGTGGAGGAGCTCCCTGGTCAGCCTCAGTTAGAAGCTGCAATCTCTGATAAAATCCTCCAAAGCTGGTTACGAAAACAAAATCGGCAATGATTCTAAAGACAACCACAAAGCATTCTATAGCTATGGCAAGAATCTCAATGGCAACACTCAGATCTGCTCTGAGTTACAGCACAACTAAATATACAGACCCAAGTGATATTGCCAACATCCTGGCAAATAGGTTCAGTGCTATCTGTACCCCCCTCTCACCCCCTAAAGAGCCCATCTCTATACCGGAAGAATGCGAAGTTTCTGTAATCATGGCTGCACAGGTAAAAAACACACTCTCCAAAGCCAAGAGCACAGCATCCATGGGACCAGACAACATCCCAGGCTGCATTCTACATTAACTACAGAATGAACTGGCACCCCACCTAAGTACCATGTTCAATCATAAACTCACCTCAGGCTTTGTGCCCACTGAATGGCGCACAGCAACGGTTATCCCACTCCACAAGGGGGGAGCCACCATGGACCCGGGGAACTACTGCCCCATTAGCCTGATGAGCCGGGTCTGCAAGGCCATGGAATGTATCATCATGGAATTTATAAACAAAGACATTGGTAATCTCCAAACTCTGGACCCCACCTAGTTCAGGTTTGAAAAAGGCAGATCATGTCTCCTAAACCTGATAGACATCTTTGAAGCAGTCACCAAAGCCATAGACAAGGGTAAGGTGGTTCACAAAGCCTATCTAGATCTTGCCAAGGCTTTCGACACCATTCCTCACTCTGTAATTATAGATAAACTCACTAAACTAGGTATAAATCCCTATGTCATAAGATGGTTTGCCAACTAGCTCACTGACAGAATCCATACTTTGAAAGTAGCAGACTCCAAATCTGAATTCAGACCTGTGACAAGTGGAGTACCACAAGGTTCAGTCCTAGGTCCTCTCCTGTTTGGTATCTACTTCTCTGAAGTACAAGCTAGCACAGAAGGTCTTTGGCTAACAAAGTTCGCAGATGACTCCAAACTAGGAGCCATAATCAAAACTCCTAACGATGTGGACATCCTACAAAAGGGCCTCACTGAGACAGATGCCTGGTGTCAAAGCTATGGCCTCAAGCTCAATGCCAAAAAGTGCATTGTCATCCTCTTGGGTAAAAACTCTGTACCCATGAACTACAACATAGACGGTAGTATACTTAACACTGAAAGTGTGATAAGAGACCTTGGGACACATGTGGACAGTAGTCTCTCCTTTGATAATCACATTGCCACAGTAGTCAGGAAATCCTATGTGGCACACCATCACAAAAGGTTTCTCATCTAGAAAAAAAGAAGTCATTATTCCCCTCTACTCGTCACTCATTAGACCCATTATAGAGTACAACACCCCTTTTGGTATGTACCCCACAAGACAACTGGAAAGGCCACAGAAATACCTCACAAAGAGGATTACCAGCCTCAAACAGATGCCCTATGCAGACCGTCTCAAAACACTCCAGCTTTACTCCATCGCATATCGCCTACTCAGAGGTGATCTCTGCCTAACATACGAAGCTATGTCAAACCCAGAGCTGTTGGACATGCTCCACTTAAAGAAGTCCCAATCCCTCTGAGCTACATGCTCTAGGGACTTAAACTTAGTCACCACAATAAACAGAACATGCTGGAGGGATAGATTCCTGTCCCAGAGACTTCACATACTCGAATAAACTATCTATCCATATCAAACAAAGCTCCTCATTAGTACTCTTCAAGAAAAATTTTGATGATTGGTTGGGAAATAGTAAATTCACCCCGGGGATCACTTCTGTGGCTCTGCTAGACAGTGGCACAGGAAAATAATTTTCTTGGGTGGTAAAAGCCAGGGTACCTTTTTGGCTGGGCTTGTATAGGCCCTAGGACCGATAGCCTAGTACCTACCTATGAACCTATGACAGATTTGGACGTCTTTGCTTCCCAAACTAGCACACAATTTCAGCTCAATTTTCAGTTGTACACAATTTGAAATCGAAGCTCTTAATTGTGAGATTAAACCTTGGGGGTGGGGACTTACAGCGAGTCCCCAAGTCTTCAGGTAATGAAAGAAAAGAAAATTGGATGTTGACATTGCAGAACAAGGGGATCATAAGTATTTCAGCAAAGTTTCTAGAGAATGAATACCTGCAGGAGACAGTACAAAAAAAAAAAAAAAGACAACCGTCATAAAAAGCAGAAGTAAAATAAATTGGAAAGGATTAGTGATATGCAGTAGCTCATGAGCAAACAGCTTGAATCTGGGAGAATCAATAGAGGTGTGGTTTGACTTTTTTTCTTATTTCAGTGGCACTGTATAGAACCTTTCAGAGTACTGGCTGGCAGTAGCAGGTGGGTCAAAGCTATGACTGGTCAGACCTGGCTGGGACAAGGAATAACAGGGGCATTTGTACTTTTCCTCAGATTGGTAATCATAGCTCTCAACCTCAGTGTAAGAAATCTGGACAAAGACATAAATAATGGGGGTCACAGGCTAAGAAACAGGGACAATTTTTAAATATTGCTCTTACAAACTTAGATAGCTGATAGAATAACAGGTTTTGCATTGCCATGAATTTTCTGATCGGTATGAAGTCCGAAACTCAAATGTCTCATTTTCTGGCTTCAATCCTCTATGATTTGCCAGAAAACCACACTTTTGTGAAAAATCAACCAAAACTATGATGCAAAATCTGGACATTAGGAAAATCTGGACAGTTGAGAGGTATGGTGGTAATGGCAAGGCAGATGTGGGGGATGCATAATGCAGATTGTAATCCTGCAGGAATATTAACCCTCCGGGTTTTGTTAGATACTTAATGGCAGGATGGATGCAACGCAATTCGTTTCGTGCCATCATTCTCTGTGCTCCTTCATTTTCTGTGTTTGAGATAGGCTTCCCTCTACTAAAATATAAAAGCACTTAAATCAGCAGCTCATTTGGAGTAATTTTTCTCATTAAGAAAAATGCAGTCTTTGCTCTTTTAGGATGCACTGAAATGCATCCTCAAGGGATTTTCAGCAGAAGGAAAGACGTAATGAATGTATAATTGCATCCTGCTTTAGCCAATAAATGCAGACTGAATACTAACCTGATCCTTACAAGTAGGCCAACTGTACATTGCTGAAGGGCTTTGTACTGCTTTTAGAATAGACTTATCAGTAAAGGATACACGCAGCAGCCTCTCCCCTGCCTACCACAATCTAAACGTATCTAGAGCTTGAACTAAAACTTGAGATGAGTTTAGCTGTAATTAGTGGGAGGAGAAATCAGAAATCCAAGAGGCACATGGCTAAATTAATACGGTGGCTAAATTAGTATGGTGTGGAGTTAAAAATTGCATTTTTATTAAGATACACATTTAGTAGTCTTCCATTTTCCTCACTTGAGCAATGCTACTGTGAAAGCTTGTTACATACTGCATGAAAGCATATTAAAATTACACAAGAAAGCATTTTAGCAATATATATCTGATTAAACTTGTACAATATCAGTACTGAGAGTTTCAGATCACCAAGTAAGATGCGCATCGACTGCCATACAAAAGCATATTCAGTTTGGTATCAACATTCAGCAAATACTGCATTGTGCTGTGATAAGTGCAGTTTGCAATTTTCAGCATTTCTTACAGTCATTACTTTTGAAAGGTTTCAGTTATGGGTAAACAAGTACCACATTTCCAAATAGCTGAAACATGGGAATTACTTATGTCACTAATTTCACAAGAGGCATACAAGCTGCTATTTAGTTTTACAAAGATTTTATAACAATGCAAGTCTGCGATGAGAATTGCGCTACCAGTATAGGTGCATAAAGCAGGCCCCTACAAGGTACTACAGCATACCCAGCTTCTCTTTATAGGGGAACAGCAACCCATGGGATATAGATGAATATGCCCTATCGGTCAAAAGATGGTCTTCATGCTTTCTCACTTGTAATGGAATCCAGTAGGTGTCACAGCTTTAGTTGATAGCCCCAGATGACACAGTAATACAGGATGGTTTCACTTTTGTTATAATTTAGAGAATGATGGAGAAGTCGAAACAAATATACTACTTAATGCATACTATAAAAAAGCATAACAGCATACCTGCCTAACCTCTGCCCCAAAATCTCATCCAGAAGTACTACACTGCAAAAGAAAGATCACTTGTTTCAAGATCTCATGTCAGGAGTAAAAGTTAACTCTGAAATTTCTCACAAGTTCATTTCTTTTGGCTAATTACATCCTGCTTCCTTTTAAAAGGGGACAATTTACAAGAGTGTTCTTTTTATTACGTTAAAAAGAAATGAATGTGTTCCTTGAAGGTTGTTTGTGCATATACACTATACCTCTCAACCATCAAATTTGGTAGCACGTCCCGATATTTGTCTTATATTTTTGGTGTCTTCCTTATAAATTTTTTTTTTTTTGGAAAATCATTGAATTTGAAGTAAATAAATAACAGACATTTCAGTGTCAAACTTCATATCCTTCAGATATTGCATGCTTATGCAAAACCTGTTATTTTAGCAGCTTTAAAAAGTTAGAAAGTTGCTAAAACAAGGTTAAGAGGAATATTTAAACTGACACTGATTTGGGGCCTTTGTTCCATTATATTTGGCTTTGTAAAGTATTTTTGCAAGAAGTCCAGGCTAAACCTGACATAATGGGGGTACAAAGTACCCAAAATAGGAACAGATTTTAAATATTGCTCTTATAAACTTAAAAAGTTGTTAGAATAACAGGGTATGTATCAAAATGCATTTTCTAAAGGATCTGAAATCTGAAACTCAAATGATGTCATTTACTAATTTCATTCCTTAGATCATCCCAGTAATTTGCAAGAAAAACAAAGATTTTGTGGAAGAGGACAACATTTTGAGTAAAAATCTGGACATTCTGCAAATATCTGGACAGGTGAGATGTATGGGTATGATATACATCCAATCGTTATTTAGCCTTCTAAAACAACATTGGCGATGCTCTCAGAGTACCGCCAATGGATTCGGTAGCTCTGCTGGAAGACCAACTCTAGTGCAGAAAAGCTATCAGGGGAGGAATGACTGGGAGAAAATCTGAGTGAACATTTATTGGATGTTTGTTCTCATCATGGACTGTTCACAGCATGCAGCATAACACCAAGGACTAATGCACATTTTGTGTCATATCTACACACTTAAGACTATATGCTCTGGACACTTGGAACATGAGAACTGCTGGGCTATCCCCTGATCACCATTTGATATTGAGGAGGGTCCAATAGTTGAATTAAGCTGCTGGTCAGACCCAGGAAATGCAATGGTAGTAAGGGTGCCCTGGGAAATCCTAGCCAGTTGTGTGCAAGATAACTTCATCTCCCACTTCCAGAAGAGTTTCAACATTCCTTGGGAGATTAGAAACATGGACTCTGAATGTACCCTGTTCAAGAACTTAATAGTTGAGCCAGCAGCTGTGACCAAAAGATGGGGTTTGTCATACCAGTAACCCTAGGCCTACTGGTTAGTCACCAGTGGTAAGGGAATTTGTCAGGTAAAAACAAAGAAGCCTCACAAACAATGATAGGAGGAGGATGCATAGATTTCACCGATACGATCCGACAAGACAAAAAGGCAGTGCGGCAGTGTTTGCTAAAGCAGAGACCCAAGTATACAAGAAGGCATTAGTTGAGGCTAGAGAGAGAATCTTTTGAACAATTCCATAGAGTTTTTGACAAGTCATTTGGAAAGTCAAGGAAGAAGGGCAGGACAGTGTCTAGGCTGTTCTCAGCATGGTTGAAAAAAAATGACCTTATCTGGAAACCGTGTTCTAGAAAGAAAACTGAGACACTTCTAGGACTGATGGATTTTATTACTTGTAGGACTCAAGTTTGAGGTCTACATGATCTCCCTCAAAAGTTCAAACATATGCAACTTTTTGACAAAGGAACAAAAAAATTGAAACTTTTTGGCACATTTTCTCAAGCATTTCTGCAAAAAGTGACTAAAGTAGATCCCCCACTACCCTACTACTTATAACTCTGACTTCTGTACCTCAGCTTATGGGGAGGTTTCCAAAACACTTAAATCTTGGAATTAAGCTATGTTGCACTTCAGTTTGGCACAAACAAGTGTTAACATTTAAAGTACATATGCATTCTTCCTTAGTCCTAGACAGGATGTCTTCTAAGAAGGCAGTGTCAGAAAAGATTGCGTTGTTTTATTCATTTTGGTAGATAAGGTCATTAAACATTTCTGCTGTGGTAAGGCTGCAGCACTAGAGAAGATGCTCTGGGAATGGACACTGGACATGTCTGGGGGTCAAGTAACATGCCCTTTTAGTGTTGCAGAATGAGCTGAAACAGTACCTTTGGATTTGTAAAATGGGGTATCAATCCACATTTTCCAAAAAAAAAAAAAAGAGTATGATGATGTGCTTCTGTTGGTGAGAGACTAAACTGCTCAGTTTCCCTCTGATACCAAATTTGGTCAAATGCATCTGCCTGGAAGTTACAACTCTCACCTGTCCAGATTTTGGAGGGATACCAAACTTGTTCTCAGATTTTTTTTCTCCTTCCCTACTAAAATTGGAAATTGATCATTTCTACGTTGATAGTACCAACATTTAAACCCCCACCACCAAATTTGGGGCCTTTTCCATAATTTATATTTCTCTCCATAACTCTAGAAATAAAAGTTAAGTGGTATGCCGAGTCAAGATTTATTCTGTACAATTAGCTGACATATTACTGATTAGAAGGACTTCATGAATTTGTCATGCAGTACATATTTTTTTGCTATTGCAACTGTGCCCACTATATTACTGTATCTTTGTATGTATGTTATTGTATTCCTTTTGGGGTCTACTTGCTGTGATCGTTCGGGTCTACTTTAATTAAATGAAAGCGGAATCCGAATATGAATCCGTCGACACAAACAGCGAAACGCAATAACATCGAACACGCAAAACCACAAAATTTAAACATCGAAACCGCAATAGTCGGCCAACCCCACCACCCATAACATACTACCTACGTAAACACAACAAAAAACACATACATACACTAACCAAAACCCTACTACTAACCCTAAATTAAAGCACCAAAACCTCACTTGTAACCCTACACTAAACCCCACATACACAATTATCTATGCACTACCCTTAACCTCTCCCTAACCCTAAGGTCCGTAACTATCGCACACTTACCTTACTGAGCTATACTGCAGACGGGCCAACTATGACAATTCAACATTTACAATTTCACTATTTAGTGCGTTTGACATTTCCACATTTCGCTGTTTATGTGTCGATGGATTCATATTCAACAGATTCTGCTTTCGTTTAATTAAAGTAGACCTGATCTTTCTATGCATCTTCTTAGACTTTTGCTTTCTTTTTGAGTAGACTTTCAATTTCTTCTCCGTAGATTATAATGCATTGCAAACACATTCTAAGAGAATTAAAAAAGCAATAAAGCACATTTAAATTAATTTGTGGACTGGCATTTTCAGAAGTGAAGATATCTACCTAATGATGCATAGGGATCTCTGTTGATGTATATTTTAAGGTCATCAGGTAGGGTCTAGGGACAGAAGAGCTGCCCATTTCTCCTATCACAAGTAGACTTGTGCCCATAGTGTATTCTGCCATGTTCCTTGAGATAATTTACTACAACAGTGGTCTGGGTGTAGGGGCATGTCATATCTCTCAACTGTACAGATTTTTGCAGAATGTCCAGATTTGTGCATCATATTTTTGGTCCATTTTTCATAAAATTGTGGTTTTCTGGAAATTAGTGGCAAATCATTAAAGACCGAAGTTAGAAAACAAGACATTTGAGTTTTGGACTTCATACCTTTCAGAAAATTCATGCTAATGCAAAACCTGTTATTCTTATAAGAGCAATATTTAAAAATTGTCCTATTTTTGGGCCTTTGTCCCACTTTTATTTATTGCTTTTTCCAGATTTCCCGCTCTAAGAGGTTGAGAGGTATGGCCGGTCTGCTTGTTTATGTACTTGTGCATATTTATATATAATGTTTATAACTACACAGATACAAATGTGCACACAATGCGTATAAACACATGCACACATATAATATATGCTCACATGCAAAACAGTTTTACATAATACACATTACAGCCAATTTTCTGCCCTATATGCAACAAACTATTACTCTATACTGTACGGTATTGTCATGTGCTTGTCTATGTGTGATTCTGTTCATTTCCTCAAAATCATTTAATTTTTGCTATATAGTTTTGATTGGCTCTTAATAGATATCGGTGGCCCAGCTGGGGAGGTTCTTTGTATGTGATAGTTATGGTCCGGTTGTCATGCAACTCCAATACTCTCCTCAAACAGATGCAGCATTCAGCAGTTCCTCTGGTTAAGTTTTTTTTCAGTTTCATTAAATATTTTACCACTGACATAGTGCCCTTGGATTGTTAAATCCTGCTAGTGGATACTCTCTTGAATAAAACTAACCTAGACAGCTTTAGGCACCTACAATATCTATGGCTGCAGGGCCCTGCTTTAAATCAACCCCGACTGTGTTGGCACCCTACAAAAGCTGTTGCTGAAAAATGAGGAGAAAAAAAACTAATTTTCTGAATATGCTCTAACTGATGCACGGTTGCAGTACAACCCTGTTAGGATAAAGATGTATGACCCATTTAGGATAAAGATGATAATCAGTGAATGGACATGAGCAAGATTAGCACTAGAGGGATTAGCAACCCAGAGTGACCGATATCACTGCTTAGCTTGGATTTTAAGAGCTGATGCTTCTTATCTTCCTGGAGGATTCTCTCTTTCAGGGAGTTTTCTAAATAGTGGCAGTACATCAGATACTATAACTCTCACATTCTTTGCACAAGAATTCTGGGCAAAGCCACAAATAGCAGAATAAAAGCTCAACATCAGGAACAGGTTTCAAATATTGTTATAATTCACTTGCGTTAATAAAACACATTTTGCATCAACATGCATTTTTGGACAATAAGTAGTATGAAATTCTGATGTCTGGATTTATTTTACTGTCTGTAATCCTGAATGATTTACCAGCAAATCAAACCAAGATAGAAACAGCAAACTTATGAATTAGACAAAATTATGAAAATGAGGGGCAGTCTGTGAAAGCAGAGACAGTGACGGGTATGCATTACTCCTCAATGCGACTTAACCTTGCTGGTGTTTGATGACTGCTAAACTACAGTCTCTGATTTGGTGCGACAGCACCACTGTTGCACAGTGTATTGATATTTACTGAAATAAGCACAAAACTAGTATTGCTATGGCTTATGTGTGTGTCTGTGTGTCTCTGTGTGTGTGTCTGTGTGTGTGTGTGTGTGTGTGTGTGTGTGTGTGTGTGTGGGGGTGGTGTTTGCAGAGTATTTAAAATTAACAAGTTGGCCATATTGCTTTCTCTTACCAAAGACATATCTTACATAGGATAGGTGGCTATCGGTGGTTTGGCAGAAAGACGATGTGTGAAAGCGATTGTTCACTGCCACTGTGGTGCAGGGAGTAGCACTGCTATCTCATAATGCTTTGCACAGGTTGAGTTCTTTGCTATGTGGAGTCTGCATGCCATGTGTATGTGTCCATGTTCTCTGGTTAAATTTCAAAAGTAAGACATAAAATATATCACAGAACAATCATACATTTAGATCTTCTGGGAGATTGGTGCCTTCCACACCCCAGACTGTACATGTAATTTTGTCATGGACTTTTTGGTGACCTCTGTTCTCATTCTGTATCCAATTCTAAAACCAGCTCTGCTCAGATGTATGCATAGCAAAGTTTGCTGTATGTTGTGTTTACATATGTGTGTGTTATATGCATGTGTAGGGGGAAGGCTGAGGACTGTGTGGTCATTGCTTTAATTTTAATCACAGACAATCCATAGAGGTAAGCACAGGAGGCCATTACAACATGTGCTTTGGACTGGGGACAGTGTGGTTTAAAAAAAAAAAAACCCAGACCCCAGGAGGTGTATGAAGGTTACTATAGCTCACGTAGGGATACTGTATGGTGCGAGAGCAACAACTTGTATTACATTACTGTAATCATTTCTTTTCACTTTCCTTGTAATCACACATCAAGCATGAATATAGGTGCCTTTGTCAGGTAGCGGTGAGGCCTGATGATATATTTCAGCAGTCACTTGAAATACATGACTTTGGCCATTTGAACCTCTGCTTTCATCCCAATTTAACACCAAAGGGATGCACAGGCAGAAACAATCTTTTTGCGGGGTAAGGGAGGCAGGCAGTATTCAAACACAGAATTTGTGTATCATCACAATTATCTTGTTAGCTTATTGGGAGCTACATTTTTTTCAGATTTTAACATTAAATTTTTGGGCACAACTTGTGTCTTCCTTGAAAAAACAAAATTAATTGCTTTTCTTACTCACGACTTTTGTTCAGGCCACCACTGGATTAAAAGTTTGGGAAATGCTCTAAAATGTACCCAGAGCATCTGTAACCCTACGGCTCCTGAGGACCCCACATTAATGGAGTTATTTCATTAGTGGCTATTACTATGCTGCCTTTGTCAGGAAAGGAGTGTTGAAAAAAGAGCAAGGAGACTAATGTTGGAGGATTGGCATAATGGTTGAAGTTATGTAGCAGAGTTCCCCCTAACCCAATTCAAGTGCAACTTGGACAACTGGATGGGGAACAAGAAATGCATCCCTGGTTTGGCACCTATGTCTCTAGTGTTCAGAGGCAGCCTGTAAATGGTTCTTCTATCAAGCCCCTGCCTACACTTATCAAGGGTACCAGAACTTGTCAGTGATTTAGTATAAATGGCTAGGCTTAAAAAGGCCCTTGTAGTTGTTAGTCTAGTAAACACCTATGAGCAGCACTGAATTTCTTTTCTTTATCACAATTTCTGTTCAAACCATCACTGGATGAAAAGGTTGTGTACATACATATGTGTGTGTGTGTGTATTATATATATTTAGGTTTACTATCAAAATCTCACACCTGCATTGTGCGAGTGTTCATATTTCCAAACCGAAATGTTGGAAATCAAATGAACAAGCAGAAACATGATCAAACAAGGTATTTCAGGAAATTCAACATCGCAGGAATGTCGACTTTACTGAAAATACCACACTTCCAGTCATGAGCAACAAATGTTTTTGCAGGAGGGGCAAGCCTCACTGCAGCCCCAACACCTCTCCTACTTATATATATATACATATACACACAAACACAGAGATCACACTACAGTGTAGGAAAGGGTACACTTCCTGATCCCCACTATAGTGCAATCTGCATTCAAAATAGCATTCGCTGTTGTGAGTTAAACATTTTTCTATTTGCAAATGTAGAACTAGAGCATTCAGAGTTTCCAATTCATATGAAGTCTGATCACCCTTTTGATAGTAAACCTATATTATATATATATATATATATATATATAAATAAACAAACATTAATCATTACTGCAACTAAATACCAGAATTATCCTTTGTGAGATGGGCCAGCATAGTGTAGCACACAAGCCTGTTATTACGCAAGAGCATTGTAGCTACAAGTCAATCTGTGTACACTTCTCTCAAAACTTTGCAACATGAAATAAAGGTTTCTTAGGAGTGGCAACTACTCTGGAGGGGGGTGCGATCAGCCAATCTCCATCTCTAATGCAATACTGTCTTTTAAAAGCTGGTATTGCATTTTCTGTCAAACCAGAGTGCTGTAGTGCTATGCTGTTCCATCTGCTGTTTAAAATATAGCAACTGTTTGCTACATTGGCAGCAATCAGTTTACTGTAGTTTACAAGAAGAATTTTCAAGTAAAAGATGAATGCCTCTAATGCTCTGTGGGTGCAGTTTGCTACAGTTTCTAAGAAAAATAAATTATTATTTTAAATTAAAATAGTGGGTCAGGGCAGGGCACTGAAAAGCTAAGCAGGAGGGAGGGGGGGGCATGTTGTGCTTTCTGACTACCTGATTGGTGTGCCTCTAGAAGAGCTGTGGGGGGCAATGTGGATCTGCAATAAGCTGACCAGCTTAATACAGTAAAGTTTTTTTTTCTTTTTCTTTTCACTCTAAGAGCTGAGAGGGTAGGACACTGGTTCATGGTGCCAGCAGAGGGACTGTGAGCCAGATATGCTTGTGTGTGGCAGTGATAAGGAGAAACTTGACTGGGTGGCCACCAAATTCTGTATTTCAGGGGCCCCCAGAAAACACTGGCCCTGCAATCAACGAATGTAAAATACACTTGTAAAACATTTATATATTCCTTGATTGATATGTTACAAAACTGCTTTGTACAAGAAATTTGTTCATTCTTGTACAAGTATACAAAAAGCTACATTTTATATATTTAAAATTATTTATATGTCATGTTCAGCTCAGTTTTAGCTTCAGTGAAAGTAGTATCACAGAAACAGTTGACTAAATCAGAATTAAAATTTGACCGTCATCTTTGCAATGGTGTTACATTCAAAATTACCTTGTACTTTGTCATGCATCATGGTCTTCGTCATTTGGCCAAGACACAACTGAAAAGTGTCCTTGGATGAGCATACCTTTTCAGTTAACCAACAAATATTGAGGATGGGAGGAATACTGCCAAGCTTTAGTTTAACAAGTGGAGGAGAGTTCACAGCAGCAGACAAGGCAGAACTTGCATATTATCCAATGGTATGACATTATATTCAAATGAACACACCAATTTGACATGCCAATCAGTATAGCCCTCAGAATGAAGAATACTCAGACCAATGATCTGTAGCCACAATGAGATGCAGAAAATGGTGGCTAGTAAAACAGGAATAACTACCTTGTTATAAATAAAATACTGGCAAATAAAACAAAATGTGTAAAATAAAAACTTTCCAAGAAAACTTTTTAATAAAACTCTAGCGCCTTGGCATATAAGCCTTCAAAGGAGTAAAGAAGCATAAAAAAAGCACACCAATATACATACATTTTATTTATTTTAGTATCGCATCACATGATCAATTAAATAAAATTAATCAAATCCTTCCAATTACATTCTGTGTTCAAGCCCAAAGGCATCAAAGTACCGCATTTTAAAATGCAAAAGGATTCCTTATATAATAATTTATTTTAATTAACACATTTTCTCAATATTTATCAGACACTTGTTCAGGAACAGCACCGTGTAGACCAGAAGGATCACCCTGATGATATAGTTTAAAATGTAAGGCAATAAGACTGTCTAGCCATTGCTTTTTAATGTCCCTAATGTGTTATTGCAGCCTTAAAGGCTCTTACTTTCACCCACATAAAAAAAAAAAAAAAGATTAGAAGGACATTTGAGGGTATAATGAATGCCCTCAGTATTACATGTGTGCCTCAACTGGTTTTGATATAACATTATTGATCTTAGAAAAATAATCTACAATAAATTCACAAACCGAACTACCACAGGGGAAAGTACCCACTACCAAGGGATATTTCTGTATAGGCATAATAGGCAGCAGAAAATTACTATGAACCAAGCTATCCCTTAGATTTCTACCCTGTTTACGTGAAATAAGGGTAAATTTATATAATATTGTAAACAATTCATGATTTTGCAATAAAAACTCCCCAGTAATATCTGACAAGATCAATCAATTCTTCACTAAATACACTACAAGTTGTGACAAAATATAGCTTTCTTTTTTCTATATCATTATCAAAAATGGTCACAGAAATTAACATTACCACCGGATTGCCCATCCCCACTATTTTGTTCCCCATAACTCTCTGAAATGAAGCCTTCACTATATTCTCACTATATCCCCTAGATACAAACATACTAGTTATTCTATAAGCTTCTCTAAAGAAATCCAATTCATTATTACACAATCTACTTAAACATAAAAACTCCCCTTAGGGTAAAGAAGTAATCAATATGGGATGGTGGAAACTATTCCCATAGAGGTACTGGCCACCATCTTCAAATTTTCTATGTATGATCGCTCCGATTTTCCCATTATCACAACCCTGCAAATTTACATCCAAATAAACGATTTTATCTCCACATTGTAACCTACTTACTACCTTGTTATGTCTTTTTCTCGTTAAAATGCAGCTTCTTTAAGAACATAATTCACTTTGCAAATTAAAGTGCTATTTAAATTGCCAGCTTTTTAATTCCTGAAATGAAAAAAAAAAACTTATTCTGCAGGTTCTACAGCAATCACTGAATACAACAACAAGCAGTATAAAATAGCAGGTATGGAACCAATACGGAGCAAGTACGTTCCTGAACAAGTACTTTACTAAGCCATTCTCAGAGACTCATGTCAGTGAAAAAGTATGAGGACTGTCCTATAAAGGCATTATTTAAAAATCCAAGCTATATTTTAATAATGCTTTTCTATAAGATGTCTCTTTTGGAATAGCACTGGAGGTGACAATATTGTCCACATTCATACAAGATAGTACTAACTAATTAGTATACATAACTGTAGAGTGTGTTCTGAATGCTGGTACTCATTAGGAGGAGGTAATGGGGCACATACCTCTCAACTGTACAGATTTTCGCATAATCTCCAGATATTTGGCTCATATTTTTGGTCTGTTCCTCATAAAATCTGTGTTTTTCTGACAAATTACTGGGATGATCTGAGCATTGAATTTACTAAATAATGACATACATTTGAGTTTCAGACTTTATATCCTTCAGAAAATGTATGTTAAAATAAATTCTGTTACTTTAGCAACTTTCTACACTTATAATAGTAATATTTAAAATATGACCCTATTTTTGGGCCTCTGTACCCCCATTTTGTCAGTGTTTGTTCAGATTTCTTGCACTTAGAGGTATGATGAGGCATTAGGAAACTTCTGCCTTAGAGTCAGAATCAAATGTAATTGGGCATTACTAACAGCAATTATGAAAAACGTTTTAAAGTTTTGCAAGGCTGACTGACTCAGACTAATAGTTCTCATTACCTCACCCTCTACTGCTACCTACCTGCATCTTATAAAATTAACATAGGCAATAATGTCTGCATACCCAAACTTTTGCAGTATTTTTAACAAAGTTGCTTAATTTGAGGTTTAACTCAGCATTGACAAATGTAACATTGTTGGAATTGCTTAAAACTCCAAATGTAATTCTTCTCTAGATATTATCCAACTATCCCCTACACCAAAGTCAAAGACCAGAGTCATGTACTATTGGGGGTAATCATCGCTTTTTAAGGACTATTTCAGTTAATTTACTCTTCCCATCCTCTCCCAAATCATCTCACCATGAAACCAACTGGATTATTAGTGAGTGCTCCAGAGGTACAAAAAGCATCCTACAGCACAATAACCAGCAAGGGATGTACTCCAGACAATACTGGGTAAACTCACTAGCAGGAATGCAATACTAATGGGGGACTCCAGTATTAACTGGGAAGGTAATGACGGCTTTCTCCAATTTTCTAGAGTATGACATCTTCCATCTTAAGAAAGTACAGTTTTGTACCTACCATAAATGTAGATGTTCGAGGATCCACATTGCTGCAGTCCTAACTATTGGGTAGTCCGCTGTCCAGTCGGCCCGAATACCAGAGTATATGGCTGACGTCGGTCAGGGCGCATTAGACTGACGTCAGTACGTCAGGGTACTAATGCGCATGACCGACGTCATATCCTCAGTCTTTTCTTGCCCCAGATGTCAGAAGACCCTAAAAAGACAAGGCCCAATATACCTGCACCAAAAATATGTACAATATATACAAAAATATATACAAAAATATCAGCATATAACCTCACCTACACAACCACCCCTAAACACAGAGGGAAGGAGGGAGGGTAAATTGGACTGCAGCAATGTGGATCCTCGAACATCTACATTTATGGTAGGTACAAAACTGTACTATGTTCTTCATTCCACATTGCTGCAGTCCTAACTATTGGGTAGAATCCCAAAGCAGAGGTAAGGGAGGCTGGCAAATCATAAAGAAGCAGGAGCTGACAACATGCCTTGCAAAATAGCTGTGGCAAAACCAGCCCTAGACTTAGAGTAGAGAGGAAGGTGATAATGCTTAGAGAAAGTATGCACTGAACTCCAAGTAGCTGCCTCCAAAATATCCTTAGTTGCCACCCCTTAGAAATGCTGTTGAAGTGGCAGTAGCCCTAGTGGAATGAGGTCTAATCCCAGCTGGAATCTCCTTGCCATGATGGGAATAACAAAATGCAATGCAAAACCCAATCCACCTAGAAATAGTTTGTTTTGACACAGGCTTGCCCTCTTGAACTCAAAGCAAAAGAAACAAACAACTGCTGAGACTGCCTAAAATCCTTAGTCCTGCTTAAATAATAACGCAATTGCCTGTGTACATCTAAAGTGTGCAAAATCTTTTCCCCTTTATTTTGGGGTCTGCATAAAAAGTAGGCAAATGAATAGTTTGGTTTAAAGCCACACTAGAAACCACCTTAGGCATAAAGGAAGGATTAGTACGTAATGATACCCTATCCTTATGGAAAATCAAAAGGGCTCTACTGCCATAAGGGCCTGCAACTCAGACACCCTTCTTGCAGAAGTAATAGCCAACAGAAAAGCAGTCTTCCATGACAAGTATTTCAATTCAGCAGTAGCCGCAGGCTCAAAAGGTTGTAGAGTAAGTTTTCCAACACAAAATTGAGATCCCAAGCAGGAGTAGGAGCTCTACGTGGGGGTCTTATATTCTTTGCCCCTCTAAGAAACTGCTTGAACAAAGGATGCGAAAACAATGGTGGGTCACAATCATAGTGAGCTGAAATTGCTGCAGCATGAATCTTAATGGAAGAGAAGGACAAACCTTTGTCCAATAACTCAGTAAGATATTGAAGAGCCACATTCAAATTAGGCTCAGAAATCTCCAAATTCTTTGCTGTACTCCAAAATAAAAACCTCTTCCATTTTTCTGCGTACACTTTCCTTGTACTAGGTCTTCTAGCTTCCATAATCACATTTAAAACTTGTTGAGGAAGTTGAGACCTGCTGTGTTTCAACACAGAATATGCCAGGCTGTTAGATGAAGAGAGTGAAGCTTGACATTGAGCAGATGGCCGTCCTTCTGAGATAACAGATGTGGAATCAAAGGTAAAGGCCATGGAGGCTTCCTTACCAGACTCCTTAGTAGTGGGTACCAGTGTTGCGAGGCCAATCTGGAGCTATTAAAATCATCCTTGGCTTGTCTTGTCTGACTTTTAAGAGCACCTTTGGAAGAAGAGGCAGAGGTGGAAAGGCATACACATGAAGATTTTTCCAACTGAAAGAAAGAGCATCCACTTTCCAAGCTGTGTGATGAAACCCCTTTGTGCAAAACTTTGGCAGCTGGTGGTTTAGTGGAGAAGCGAACAGATCTATGTCTGGAGTTCCCCATGACACTGTCAATTTCTGAAATACATGAAGATCCAGTTTCCACTCGTGGGGATCCATGATTTGTCTGCTTAACACATCTGCTAAGGAGTTCTGTGCTCCGGCAGAAACCTTGCCTGAAGAGTTAGTTGCAAGCTGAGCGCAGTCTCCCATAAAATCATTGCTTGCCTGCATAGAGGATAAGAATGTGTTCCCCTTGTTTGTTGATGTACCACATGACAGTTGTGTTGTCTGTTAGAATCAACACCTGCCCTGGAAGAAGTAACTCCTTGAAAGCCATTAATGCAAACTGGACTGCTAACATCTCCTTCATGTTGATATGTAGATGCTGTAGTCTGGCAGGCCACTTGTCTTGTATCCACTTTCCATTTAGATGAGCTCCCCAAGCAATGTCTGAGGCATCTGTCGTTAAAATCTGACTCGCCTCTGGCCGGGTCACAGAGAGTCCCTTGTTTAGGTGACATTCCTGAGCCCACCACAAAATTCTTTTTGAAGGCAAGGTATTATTTGAATGACAGTGTCCAAATCCTGGCAGTGCTGTGTCCATACATTTTGAGATACCATTGCAGCTTCCTCATATGCAGTTTGGCATTGGGAAGCACCAGAATACAAGATGCCATGAACCCTAATGCTTGAAGGACTGTCCTTGCAGTCAGCACGGACTGATGAGATAGTTGATGGAAGTAAAGGGATAGACTCTTTTGTTTGTCCGGGGCTAAAAGGCCATCTGGGCTGCTGTATTCAGTCTCACACCCAGAAAGCACATGTCTTGAGAGGGTACTAGACTGGACTTTATTTCGTTCACAGAATACCCTAGGCATCTTAGCACTGCTATAACATATTCCAGATGCTGTAGAAGGTCTTCCTTTTCTTGAGCCAGAATCAGGCAGTCGTCCAAGTAAGGATAGATTTGAATTCCTTTTAGCCTGAAGTAAGCTATCACTGGAGCCAGAACCTTTGTGAATACTCTGGGCAGTAGATAAGCCAAAGGGCAATGCAGAGAACTGATAATGAGAATTTCCAGCTCGAAACGCAGATACTTCCTGCAACTTAGTCTTATAGGCACATGAAGGTAAGCTTCCTTGAGATCTAAAGTTACCATCCAGTGATCTTTGCCCAGCAGAGGTAAAAGCTGTTGTAACGTCAACATCTTGAACTTGGGAATGTCCAGATAAGTGTTGAGGATAGATAAATCCAAAATTGGTCTCCACGTGTTCCCCTTCTTTGGTACTAGGAACAGGCGAGAATAAAATCCTAGGCCCCTTTCTGATACAGGGACTGGCTGAATGGCCCCTATGTGGAGTAACAGAGAAATTTGCTTGTGAGCCTCTTTCCTTTGTGGAGGAGGAACGTCTGGCATGCCTTTGAAAGGGGGCAATGTATGGAAATAAAACCTGTAACCGTGGTGAATGATATCCAACACCCATCTGTCTTGAGTAATTAAATCCCAATTTTCTTTGAAAAGAGACAGTCTTCCTCCCAAAGGAGCTGCCAGACGAGAATCTACTGGCAGCTGAAAAGGCAGGTCATTGGGTCTGTTTACGAAAGGACTGACCCCTGCCCTCACCAGAATTCTGAGCAGGTGAACTCCCTGTTCTAGGCCTAAAAGAACCTTGAGCTCTGCCCCTACCACGTCTAGACCTACCCCTAGACTGGGAATCATAAGCAGGATATGTCCATCCCTTAGTAGGCCAATTTCTACTAAACTTCGGTGGCTGCACCTGCAAAAATCTTTAACAGTTTGCATAGACTTAGCTTTGTCCTCCATTTTCTTTAAAACTGCTTCCACAGGCGAACCAAACAACACATCAGACTGTAAAGGAGCATCCAAAATCCTTGTCTTAACATGCTCAGCTAAATTCTGATCCCTCAACCAGGCATGCCTGCGAAGAACAGAACTAGTGGCAGCCACCCTCGAGGAGGCCTGTACAGCATCAAAACCACATTGCAAAGAATGCTTACCCACTTGTTCAGACACATGAACTAAATCCAGCAACTCTTTACATTCAATACCTTCCGCCAAAGCATCCACCTTAGATTTCAGTTGTGAAAGGAGATAATTTTGATATTTTAACATGTGAAACTGACAATTCAACGCCCTCATGGCTAAAGTGGAAGAAGTATACACTTTCTTTCCCCATCTATCCAAAGCCCTTGCCTCTTTATCAGTGGGAACAGGGTTTTTAACCACAGAGGCCTTAACACCTTTAGGTCCCTGAGAAACAGTTTCTGGGTCTGCCCTAGGACTCTTAAAAAGATACTTATGAGCTTCAGGCACCCTGTAGTACCTATCAGGTTTAACAGGAGCAGGAGGCAAAGAATCAGGGTTAAGGGAAGCCTCTGCAAAAACATCTTCCACCACATTCAACACAGGAGGTATAGCTAAGGGCCTATGCTGGGGTAAAAACAAGAATTCCCTAAGCCTTTTCCTGGAATCAGAGTAATCCTGGCCTTCCCATTTAAAGTGCTCCCTCATGGAATGCAGAGTCTCTGAAAATGAGAAATCCTCAGGAGGAGAAGCTGTAGGAGTGGAATCATCCACATCAGAATCAGAATAAGGAGGAAACTCCTGCAAATCTTCCGCAGAAGACTCAGAAGCCTCTGAACACTGTTCAAAACTATCAAACTCAGGTTCCACCCTAGGCCTCTTAGCAGGAGGGGGCATAGAACCTCTAATCATAGTAATCAAATCTTCTGCCATTTTAAGCATATGTTTCTTAGGCACAGAACCTGAAGTGCTAGGAGAAGCCCCCACTGAAGCTAAACTTGGCCTACCTCTCAAAGAAGTTTTGGAAACAGAAGGAGAGGCTCTAACTACCTTGGGAAGAGAGGGAAGAACAGTTACCTGAGAAGCCCCTCAGCCTGGCCTACCTCCTGAGAAGGCACATCCTGTAACAGTAAAGTCTCTGCCTGAGACTCCAAAGAAACTCCTGGCAAAACCTCTGGCTCCACTGAGCCTTCTAAAGAACCCCCGTCCGGGACTGGCGGTTCATCAACCCTAGGCTTCCCTGTTTTGTCCTTGCGCTTCTTGGAAGCGGGCGTCGGAGCATCCGACGGCATTTTATAATTGCAACGCTTCCCAAACACTAACCTGGCACAGTCTAACCTTCTCTTAATAGTGCGTTTGTTAAACCTAGCACAACAGCGGCATCCAACAACGTCGTGCTCAGGCCCTAAACAAGGTATACACAAGGTATGGTAATCCCTATGAGGTATCTGTTTCCCACAAGAAATACAGTTATTCACTTTTTCTGACATCCGGTTAAATACTGAGGCAAGAAAAAACCAAAACGTTCCCCAACGGGGTACTTAGCCAACTCTGATTCGGTCTGAAACTCCGACTTCAGAAAATTTCAGAACGCCAACTTGCACTCGCAAAACTGCTTCTGCATCGGACCATGCGGCAAAAAAGACTGAGGATATGACGTCGGTCATGCGCATTAGTACCCTGACGTACTGACGTCAGTCTAATGCGCCCTGACCGACGTCAGCCATATACTCTGGTATTCGGGCCGACTGGACAGCGGACTACCCAATAGTTAGGACTGCAGCAATGTGGAATGAAGAACATCTCACCTCTCTCAACCCCTCTCCAGGCCAGTATAGCTTGTTAGACTGGTTTTGTACCAATCAGCTAACCAAATTCTCTACCTTTCTGACTCTTGTTTATTCTGTACCTCTTGCTTATTCTGTACCTCTCATGCCAAAAGGCATTGTATACATGATAAAACCATCCCCTATTCTTCCTTAAACAAAACAAATTAACATTATTTTAGACTAAGTTAGTCAATGTATTTACAATGTGTTGTCAGAGTTAATCTCACTAGGTCAATGGCCACTTTTAAGGTGAGACACAAGGTGCTATTATACAGACTAGGAGAAATTTGGCCAGGACACTGGGGGGGGGGGCTTCAACTCTTTTCAATAAGTATAATGGGATCTTAAGCATCCACCTGAGCTGCCACCAATGCAGGAAGCTGAACCTTGATTTAACATCTCATCCAAAGGACGGCACACTCAGGAGTGCAGCACCCTCTTTTATGCTGCATGCAGCATCAGTATTGATGAAATTAATCCAGCTACAGAGCGTGGAAATAGAACCCATAGCCTTCTGGACTAAAAGTGAGTGTGCTTCCTGTAGAGCTATTGTGACTGGTAAACATTTGACTGGTTTTCAATACTAAAGCAAGATGACCAACACTGCTCTACCATATTTCTAAACATTTGTACTGCCATCACAAGATAAGTACTACCTACCTATAACTAAACTAATCAAAGGCAACCCCACACCTTTACTATCCTGGGAATTGAAGACAGTATCAGACAGAAATACAGCCTGGTATAAACAAACTGTTCAATTTCCCTAAGGGTATGAATATTACTCTCTCTCAAAAGAAACCCAAACAAGAAAAAAAAAAGTGTCTTACCTGTTAATGTGTCAGAAAACACTGCTTGCTAACCTGAAAATATTTCTGGAAGGGAATTAACACTCTTTTACAGTATGACTAACCCACTGTATCTCTTTTTTGTGTTAAATCAGTTTCTGACAATAGTTTAATAAGGGTTTTTGCATTACTATGTTATTATTTCTGCCTCTTTATCCTGGGCACAAAACTACTTGTTGAATCCATCTTCATACCTGTAACTGATTTTCTATTCAAAACTTTATCCAGCATGAAAAAAATAGCTGATGAATATTTAAAACCATGCATGGACTGGTTCAGATGGCTTCTTTGCCCAGTTTCATTGTCTGCAATACTTTATTGCCTTTCCATTACAGCACATCATTAAAACAGCTCTCAATCTCCTATAAACCCTGAGAACACTTCCGCCTATGCAGAACTGTTCCCAGAAACCCTGTACAAGCATGTTAATAGCTGCACAGAGGCAGCTGTACCCACCAGGAAGAAGTACAGAACTAACAAAAAACAAGCCACCCTGGTGGAATCACAAAATCAGTCAGATGTATAACAGGAGGAAGAAAATCATGGCAAAAACTAGGAGGTGCAGCATCCAGAAGGATAAAAGCACTTTCAAACTAAATAACTCAGAGGACAAATACAGTCTCTACCAAAGCCAAATGTGGGGTAAGTTTGGCTTCCCAGGCCAAGGGTAACCACAAAGTATTCTTTAGCTATGTCCACTACCTCAAAGTAAATACACAATTGTGTGCAGAGCTCATTGTAAATGGAGTCACCTATACTGAGACAGAAGATATAGCAAACCTCCTGGCTGATAAATTCACCTCCAACTTACTCCTCTCCCCCCTCAAGCTTCTCTCAGGAAATATCATGAACTATAACTCCCCCTACTATCACTAGGGAACAGGTCTTTAATGTTCCAAGAACTCTCAAGAACACTGCATCAATGGACCCAGACAATATCCCAGGATGCCTTCTAAATAGAATGAAACATGACCTATCAGGGCCTCTAGAATTCCTATTTAACTGTAGCCTCCAAACAGGCTTTGTGCCTCATGAATGGAGAAAGACAACCATCATCCCTCTGCACAAAGGCAAGCCATCTACAGACCCTGAAAACAACAGACCCACAAGTCTCACTAGTCTTGTATGTAAAGCCATGAATAGAATTATCATGGAGATGATCAATAGAGATACAGTAAACCTCCAGACACTGGACCCAACCCAGTTTGGTTTCATCAAGGACAGATCATGCCTACTCAACCTGGACGTCTTTGAGAAGGTCCCCAAAGTAATGGATGAGGAAAAAATTGTTCATGCTACCTAGCTTGACCTGGCCAAAGCATTTGACACAATACCCCACTTGGGCATTGTTGACAAACTCAAGAGGTTAGTTACAAACCCATATGTCACATGATGGATAGTCAACTGGCTCGCAGACAGGACCCACAAAGTTAGAATTGGGGAAATCTACCTCAACAAAGAGGCCAGTCACAAGTGGAGTTCCTCAAGGATCAGTGCTTGGACTGCACATTTTTAGCATTTACTTCTCAGAAGTCTAGGCCAATGTCAGTAGTCTCTGGCTGACAAAATTTGCAAATGATTACAAATTAGCAGTGGTCATTAAATCTCACACTGACACAAATGTTCTCCAGGAGAGGCTGACACAGACAAATAACTTGTGTCAGAGCCATTAAACTAAAACTAAATGCCAGGAAATGCAGAATAGTATCCTTTGGGAAGTCATTCATCCCTGGTGACCATCATACTGACAACACACCCCTTAAAGTTGACCCAGTAGTCAGGGACTTCAGGACACACAGATAGTAATCTAGCCTTTGATCATCACATGTCTACAGTGGTGAGGAAATCATTCTGTGTTGTACAACTTGTAAACAAAGGTATGGCATCCAAGTCCAAGGAAGTCATTGTTCCACTGTATTTGGCATTCATCAGCCCTATCACTGAGTAGAGTGCCCCCTTTGGTATGTACCTAACCAGGCATATCCAACAACTGGAATGTCCACAGAGGTTCCTCACTAAAAGAATACAGGGTGTATGTAATATATGTTTATGTTCTGTGCAGACTGCATCAAGGCCCTATCCAAGTATTCCGTCTCCTACAGGCTCTTGGGGGGATATTTATGCCTGGCATACAGGGCATTGTCAGACCCTATTCTGATGGACCTCCTGCAGATCCACAAAACAAACAGTGCCAGAATTAGCTGTTGTAAAGACTTAAACCTTGTGTGTGAAATATCTGCTGGAGAGATGGGTATCTATTTATCCAGTGAAATAAAACTACATTTGTTTTGCATGTTGTGCTTTTACATCACATTGCTTACATTCCCCTTACAATCACACAAGTCATCAGCCTACTCACTCACCAAGTTCCATATCTGGACCAGTGTAAAGCATAATACTGACTATTCACTAGCAAAGAATTTTCCATGTCTGTTACATCCTTTGATTCTATTGCTATTACTCCTGTAATCCCCCTGATCTGTTCTGAAAGGGATTTTCCCCCCACCCTGGTCCTTCCATATGGTACTTCCTTCCAAACGCCATAGGTCTAACTCAAATCTTGCATCATTTTTGAAATCATCATAAATCCTACCTACATCAGTCAGTGCACAGTTGTACTGGAACAGAAATATTCACTTCCTTGTACTTGACATCTACTCAATATTTTCCTTTTTCACTATTAACCTGTCCTCTGCATCTCCCCTGTATATTACTTAGAACATTTGCCCTGAACTGTAACAAGATCTTAGTCAAATATATATGATTAGCTTAAAGCATGGTACAGTTTCTGATGTAGCATACTTAAAAACAAGATTAGGCAAGCATGTACGCATTCAGAAGTAACAAGTGTTACCATATTTTATTGGATTTGAACGTTTCGCTTTAGAGAACTACAGAGTTCCTGTATAAATATACATGTTAAAGTATAAAAAGAGTAATGCCAGACAAAATGTTCATTTGCAGGTGGTCCAACTCACCTTCTGATAACAAAAATCATGATTTTGTTTACCGTTTAAAACTGTACTCCTAAAAAGGATCCCATCCCTTACTTCGCCCACACTTTTGCAAGGCTCAAAGGTCAGCTCTTCTCATTCAATGCTAACGCATTTCAAAGATCTAGTAAGACCTGCAACAGCTGACTGCAAACCTGATACTTGTTTAATGTTATAATTAAATGATTGCAGCATTTCACTGTCTGAATTGCAGAGTATTTATCAAATTCTTTATGCTATATTGTAGTATAACAACCCATTTCTTCATCAGAAGAGCTCTCCAACAACCAATTCTCTGGGGGGAAAATGTACTTTGCCTTTACTATAGGACTTTACTGATTTCAGAAAGACACTGTGTTGGGCTCCAAAACTATGGCCATTGGCCAGCAACGAATATTGAAAATGATAGAATCTCTACCTTGCTTAGGTCATGAATCCTAGAAAAATATGCATCATTTCAGTCGGGGAAAAAATGGTGGGACCTTCATAATTTGCAATAGCTGACAAATTTGTTAAAGCTACCAAAGGATTTTTGGGCACTAAACTCCAACAAGGTGGTTTTATAGGGAGAAGCAGACATCTTGCAAAATGTTAACTACAGTGGAGAGCGGAGTTTTCCTTTAAAGATTACTCTGCAACTGAGTAGTCCATGAGATAAAATGGCAAGAATGCTGGCAAAACTGTATTGTGTTGAAGTGACCATGACTAATTGGTTAGATGAACTAAAAAGTCAGCTATAGTCATTTTAGAACAAGGGAAGTTGCAAGTGCTTGGTCACAGCATCATTGCATTTGTTTTTTTCTGCTAGGTTATTCACTTGGTTATGGTGGGGGGGGGGACAATTCACCACATAGATGTGCGTGCAGCTGCAGTGTTATACTGCAGACTGGTTATGTGTAGAGACTAACGCAAGGCTTTGATAATGGGGGAGGGTAAACCTGAATGCAATGATGGGTGATCAGTGACTCACTTCCTCACTGGTACCAGTAGGATTCTATAATAGTCCATATGGGCATTAATGACCCAAGATGTACTTCACTGGTACCAATGGGATTCTATAATAGTCCATATGGGCATTAATGACCTAATACATACTTCACTGGTTATATGAAGAGAGATGTTGAGCTCTCTAAATGTGTGTGTTGGGCAGGTATATGCTTTGCATTGAGCAGCATTCTACCTTCACCAAGGATGGTGCCACAGTGCGAACAAAAGATGATGGACTTCAACAATTGGTTTAGTTTTTGGTCTCTTTCCAGGGATGTTCAATATCTGTCACATAGGAGGACATAGTTAAACCACATTACTTTGCAAAGGATGGTCTGCACTTCTCTCCTATGCTTCTGGACATTGGCTAAAAATGTATCCACCTAGTTAGAGCCTTTTTTAGGCAATGCCAAATTGACAAACCTACCAAATTAGCAGATACAACCCAAAGAAAACTTAAAGGTGTTACTGCTCAATGCTGGGAGCCTAAACAAGAAATTCCACACCCTACAACTTCTCATTACTCTGGAGAATATAGATATCTGTGCTGTTACCACAACATGCTTTAAATCCACAGAAAGTATTCCAGCAATTCAAGGCTTCAGTACCATCCAGAGATTTAGGCCATCAGCTGTACAGAAGGGGAGCAATCTCAATCTCAATCTACATTAGCAACAAACGTAACTCTAGTTTGGTTCAACAGGTCAATGCCCTGAAATTTATCCATGTGCAAATCACCATAGACAAAGTCCCATACCATATCCTAGCAAGCTATAGGTCATAAAGTCCCTTGAATCCCATAGTTCATACATAGACCTATTGGAGACATCCATCATTAGACCAAACACCCTACTCATGGGAGATTAGCCACCCCTCTATAATATGGAAACATACACAGATTCATATTTTCAGCTACAATGATTCCTGGACTTTAACACAAACACACTTGTCCAAGTGCATACACCCACCAGAGGTTTAAACATAGTGGACCTGGCACTCAATATGGGAGAGAACTGCACTCCCCCATGTCACATCCTCATGAACGAGGTCAGACCACAAAGCTGTCTCCTTCAAAACAAAAATAAGCTCAGAAATCCCAGTAAATTCTAACAGGTGGCAACTATTCCAAAGCAAATTGCATCTATTGATAGTTTGTCAAAATTCAATGACCTTTCTAACCCAGAGTTCACAGCAACATATGTGTAACTGTTCTCAGAGACCCTGTACAACCATGTAAATGGCTGTATAGAGGCTGCTATACCTAGTTGGAGCAAGCCCAAAGCAAACTCTAAAAACAAATTACATTGTTGGAATCCAAACCTTAATAGCATATATAACAAAAGGAAAAAGTCATGGCTAAAGCCAGGAAGAGCAACTCCCATAATAGGAGCTCTCTAAGTAAACTGACCAGAAAACTAAGAGGAATAATTATAAGTCCAATAAGGCCAGTTATGAGGTTGGTGGCTCACTAAGGCCAGAAACGCAGCCTCAGTGGGCCCCAACAACATCCCGGGGTGCCTCCTACATAGCTTAAAATATGAATCAGAACCACTTGAGCCCCTTTTCAACTATAGCCTGAAAACAGGCTTTGTACCAGGAGAATGGAAGACTGCAATGGTTATTCCACTTCACAAGGGTGGACCATCAACTGACCCCTAAAATTATAGGCCTATTAGTATGACTTGTCTGATATGCAAAGCCATGAAATTAAATATCATGGAAACAATTAAAGACATAGCAACCTTCAGATGCTAGACCCAACCAAGTTTGGCTTTATCAAGCAAAGGTCATGCCTACTAAACCTGGTGGACTTCTTTGAGAAGGTTACCAAGGCAAGGGATTAGGGGAAAATGGTGTATATTGCCTACCTGGACCTGGCTAGGGCATTCAATACAATACCTCACTCGGGTATACTGGCCATATTCCCTGAACTGGGCATAAACCCCTACAGAACTTGCTAGATTGCCAGCTGGCTCACAGACAGGACCCAGAAGCAAGAACGAGTGAAACCAGTCACCAGTGAAGTACCTCAGAGCGCCATGCTGGTACCACTCCTATTTGGCGTCTCCTTATCGGAGACAAAGGCTAATGTCAAAGGTTCTGGCTGACCAAGTATGCAGATGACCGGAAATTGGGATCAATCATAGATTCCATCTCATGACACAAACATCTTACAAGCGGGTCTAACACAGACAAATGACTGGTACCAAAGTCACGGATTAGAATCAATGCCAGGAAATGCATTATAGTGCCTTTTGGGTATACTGCCACCCAGGGTAATTACTCCTTTGATAAGATGCTCTTAAGTGCTGACCTGATAGTCCGGGGATGTGGGAACATATGGAGACAGTAGTCTGGCCTTTGACCAAGATATGGCCAAGGCAGTAAGAAAACCATTCTATTTCTCCAAACTTATAAGTGCATGATATCCAGATCCAAAGAATTAATAGTGGCACTTAATTCTGCCCGTATCAGACTCATCACAAAGTATAATAACCCCTTCAGCATGTATCTGACCAGACATATGCAGCAACTGGAATGCCCATGAAGGTTCTTTACCAAGATACTCCGGGGTATAAACATACAGTCTCACACAAATTACTAAAAGGTGATATATGCCTAACATACAAGGCATCCCAGGATCCAGCTCTAATGGAGCTTTAGAACATACAAAAACAAAGAGCATCACAACCACTAGATCAAAGGATGATGGCGAGACAGATGCTGTGACGGAGGATCCCCATGCTCTGAACAGCCTCTGCATCCATGTGAAGTAGAGTCCACCCTAACCCTATTTAAGTGCATTATGGATGGGAAAATGGAATTCACCCTGGGTCTGGCCCCCATGTCTCTGATAGTTTGGGCATTACTGTCTATCCAACATACCTCCACCCCCACATAACCTCTAGAAACTTCCTAACATACCTCCTCCTACTAAACAGCCAGGCTTATAAAGGCCTGGTTGGTCATCAGTCTAGTAAATATCTACAAACTTTACTCCTGCTAACTGCAAGCATTCACTTTTCATCTAATCATATTTAAACTGAAGTAATGTTTTAAGCCCTGCAGACCAACCCCCCCCCTTTTCCTGGCACTCAACAGACCCACTTTGTCTTCTTCAGAGTAATGGCCAGATCCATACATTGTCCAACCATGGTGAGAGCCAAATGACCAAATTTTCCATGACAGAGTTGAGAACCAACAGTCAATTGTTCCCTACAAAATGCGAGAGAGTTAAACAAGTGGAGAACGTTATATGTGCAAGGCAGCCTGAGCTTCCTGGCCTAACCCTATCAGACTGTGGCAATGAGTTCTACTGTAACTTCTCCTAGGAAGATGCATGTTTCACACATACCAGCACACCCCCCCCATCCTTAATGCTATACGCCACTCCCCTCCAACTGCTGTAGGTGCCAACATTGTACTGGACTGGAACAGCTTCCTCTTTCCCAGTACAGTCGAGCTAGCATTAGCCACTCACCTCTACCCCCCACACACATTTTCCAGCTTTCTGTGCCACTGATTAAAAAGGTTGCCTGGGGCATAACCAGTGCTTTGTTTCTACTTCACAGAATTGGCTTTAAGTTGGTTATTTTTATAAAATTAATGAAAGGTATGCATCCTAGTAATAACAGCCAGCCCTACCTTCCAAGATGAATTTTGTGCTACAGGTTGGCAATAAAAAATGCAATTATTTGTTATGAACAAAGTCTGAAAAGGTATTGTGACATTATTTGTCTGACTAATCTGCGAATTATATTTGAGGTAAGGCAGGGAGCCCAGGTACTATTTATTTCCTACAAAGGGTGAAAGTGACAGAGCCTGCTGCTTAATGATAGTTTCTATAGCAAATAGTTTCACAGTTTGACAAAAATAAAAAGTAAATAAGAAGTTAGCCTAAAAGCTACTAGTGCTCAATTTAGCCTAAAAGCTACTAGTGCTCAATTTCATTACACTCAAGAAATGATTTGTGGCAGCTGTCAGTTGGAGTAGAAGCTTTGATGTAGGTGTCAAAACTCCAATAACGAAAATAGGCCATACTTCGTTCATTTTGAATCGTGACACTGGTTCTAATAAAGTTCAACCTGATCTAAAATAGTAATCCAAGGAAAGGTAATGGATCACCGGCCTGGCATATGCTGATTATGTGTGCGTGTGTTCTACGTTATGTTACATATGGGCAGGGAACAAAATTCACCCAGTACTGTTATTCATTCACAGGCTCCACAATCACTATTCTAGAAGGTGAGAACAGAAAACGCGCTTTAATTTCTGCTACTTAAAAATATTACAGCAGTAGCAGAATACATTCAGGTGAGAACATGTACTTTTTAACACTGCCTTAACTTTAGGCTTTCTTCAGCAGTACTTGGGTAACAGCAAGTAGTAGAGTTATTTGCGTGTCATATGTATGTGTTCTATGTGCATTCTGTCCAAGGCAGTACAGACATGGCTAAAGTAATACAACAGTTAGGATAGACTCATTCAAGCACTTCTCACAGGAATGAGGCCATGCCCTCTGTGCTAGCATACTGCTGTGATACGGAGCGGTTCTCATAGTTTCTGCATAATAAGTGCCTGGCAGCAGCAGAACAATCTGATGATAAATTGCTTTTTCGCAACAGGGTGGTCCTGCATGACTGCATACCCTCAATCATTTTTGTATTGTTCCATCAGTACACCTCCACATTACTTAGGAAGACAGTGTAGATGGGGGTGTGTGTGCTTTACCTTGATTGAGAGGGACTGAGAATTTCCATCTTCATACAGAAAAAATACACACTTTCCCTGTTTGCTTGAGGGACAGTGAGTGGTGATTTGGAATCTTTTGTTGCTTTCTGCAGTGTGAAAAACAGATGTTTGCTTTTTCCTGTTCTACCACTTGACTCTTACAATGTGTCACTTATTCCATTATTTCATACTTAAAGAGCTTGTGCATGACTGTTTATTTCTTTGATCAGCTCAGTTAACGTATTCCAAGAAATACTCTCTAGTCTAGTATACATGTCATTCCTCCACATCTATACACAGGCCTTTGAGATGCGCTAAAATCCATGAGTTCTCATATACATTTAAACAATCTCATAATATGTTCACGTACATAAAGTCTTAACAGAAAAATCACAGAAATGACTTAACACTGTTATGAACAAAAGTCAACTACAGTGTTGAATATACATTGGGACTGAGCGTGCGCCAGATCTAGTTTTAAATTTACAGTTTGTTGTGCAATATTTTGGACTGTTGGATACATTGGTGTCATCTTGGTGGATTGTTAAGCTGGTCCCTGTGGTTGTTTTGTGTTCATCCCACAAGTCTCACTACATCCTATGGAAGAGTTCACATGCTAGAACAGCCAGCCATATGCTAAGTGTTCTGGAAGTAGGATAGTGGCTGCTGATCCCTTGATGCATTGAACTGATATTCAGAACGTGTTATGTTTATCCAGCTGCTGACAGTGTGGTCACCAAGTGAAGTGACATAACAATCAAACCCACTGACCACAGAACTTCTGCATCATTCATTGCCTGCTATCACACAGCACACTACAGTCTGTTTTCTTTACATCTATGATACTTATGGCTTGCACTTTTCTTGCTTTGTTGCGAATTGGAAAGAGGACAGAGATGAAGTACATTTTATGCTATGCAAAGAGGTTTTAATACATTGCACCTCATCTGTCTTCTGTTAGTCAAAACAACTGTGACAAACTGTTATATAACCCTCAGCAAGAAAACAAGCATATGGGCTACAGTCACTTTCACAGGATGCCTAAAATCTCATGTTCTACAACATAAGCGAGTTTAGAAAAATAATGTTGACATAGCAGAGAGAGAAAAAAAGTCATGAATATACTCAAATCCAACAGACTTGCTTCAGGATCAGTATTTGCCATTTTAGTTTAGTATTCTGCATTGAATATTTGGTATTGCAATCCCTGCAAATTCCTCCGTTTTTGCAGGAATTTTCAGCCATCAGTGTTGTTTTCCAAGCTCTGCATAGCCTTACCAACCAGAACTCCTTTATATTCTTAATGAAATAGTATTTTTCAAGTCTAACTTGAATGGCCCCATCCCTTCCCCATACTCTGTCCATTTTCTTCAGCTGTACAAACAAAGCAATGCATTTCAGCAGTCTCGCCTCTTTCAAACCATACCGCCCTTTTCCTGCTCTCTAATGCATGTTTGGACAAACCTCTCAAATCTCTCTTCACACTCCAGCCTTTCCTTCCCATTCACTATTTTGCAACTCTGTATTGCATGACATCTAGCAATGTAATATCCCTTCCTTGGTATAACTTTTAGAACTGTACACAGTGTTTCAGATGTGGCCTTACTAGTGCCATGTTCAATGGAAACGTTACTTTTGGATCTGGCATCATCTTTCTGATCTGTGTACCCTAGAATCTTAAACTTTTTCCACCTCCCTCTCAGATCACATGACTCAACTTACAGGAGAGCATTATGTTCAAATAGGTTACCTTATCCATCTAGTTTATAGTCATTTAGCAAAGTGGTAAGCTTATTTTCAGAGGTACCTCCTTGCCAAAACTATACATCACACTGCTTCCCATTAGATCCGAGTTGCTTACCTACTCATAACGTCTAGTGTAGCATGTCTCTCTCTCTCTCTGGACCATATCTCCCCCTACTCATTCATGAATTTATTATTCAAGTCATTATCATACAAATCAGATCTTACTGTGTAGCCCAGTATGATAAACAAATACATTCCAGCAAACAGCTTGTGGTACTTTTTATAGATTTTTCTTTTAGAATTTCCCATTTTACAACCCTCCTCTGCTGAACTAAAAGCCAGTTTCCAAGCTGTTTCAACATTTTGGGCCCCATGTTTATATCCTTTAAACTTCTTGTCAACCTCCTGTGAAATACAGTGCTATATAGCATGCAGAAAGCCCACACATACCACAAACACAAGTTTTCGCCTGCCCATATCTGATGACCTGGTTTGAGAATTGAATTAAGCTGGACTAGTAAAGATCCCTGATGTACAAAGTCATGTTTTGTCTTTCAGAGAATTAGCATTCCGAAACCCCACCATTCTGTCATAGGTGGTGGCTGATGCAGAAGCAACTGGCCAGGTGAGGTTAACTGAAGCAGAGTGGGGTTCTATTACCACAAGTCAGCGACCAATACACCCGACAGCAAGAACTACACTGCATCCATTCACAATCATCCACAGACTACCTCAATATATATCCACTCAGTCACTTTGGGTAAAATGAAGCCCTACATAAAGGCCTCCATGTCCCTCCCATTGCCCTCCCCTACTTCCCCTTACACTGGCCCCACACTATCTAGATATATTACTGCCCCCCCCCCAGTGTCTTCCCTTTTAGCATCCCTCCCATGCTTTTAACATAGTTTAACTAGCCAAGACCACACTGTAATAAGTTTGAAAGAAATAACTGAACTAAACTGGAAGTCTGGGGACTGCTAGAACCCTGTAAGTCACATGGTTCTAGATGCTTTGATATGCATATTGGAGGTAAAAAAAAAAAAAAAGACTTTGATCCAATGGTGGCCTGAACAAAACAATCGGGAGCAAGACAAGAAATTCAGACTTGCAAGTTTTAAACACAAGTTCTCTTTACTTAGAATGAATATGTTTAAAACAAAATAGTTGCTCCACAATAAACTATTAAAAGAAATCCTTGCAAAGACATATAAATCTCATCATCTTGCCACAGATGGATATCTTCTGTGCATCCTTCTGTTAAATTGCAAAGAAAGTACAAGCACAAATGGCCAGAAGTATATAACTAACAGCTCAGGGTCTGGAAAAAGAAACTGAAGTGCATGGATAACACCCACACAGAGTAAAGGAGCACATACAGATTCCACCAAAGAACCAAGTCCTGCTAGATGGCAATTCTACTTAATGCACCACTGATCCAATGATCAGATGGTATCAAGCACAAGATGCCCACCACAGAGACTTGCCGAGTACAATTCTGATATTAGACTGTTACAGAAACATGCTACTTACAGCTACACTGCAACCCTCCCCAGATATGCAGTCATTTTATCACAGATAATCACTATACTCATTTATACTTACTGACTGTGCACAGCTCAGATAATGGTGTGCGTTAAAAATAGCCATTGTAACATTCCAGCTGGCTTCATACAAATGCATACTATTACTACAAAGTCAGAATAATGTCATTTACTCATGGTAAGCAGTCAACAGTGCTAATCGCTCTCATCCACAGACAACTCCTGTGCACAGCAATTAAAGTTAACTTACTGTATATACACCTCAGTTATCAGCTTGCAATAAAATAAAAACAATTGGTTACAATAACTTATTTCAACACACACACCTATGTATATATATATATATATATATATATATATATATATATATATATATATATATATATGAATTCCTATTACAAGAACAAAAGTTTACAATTTCAAACTTGTAATAGGAAGCCTCACTTACGCAAAAGTTCACTTTAACGAAAGTGCACTTACCCGAAAGTACCGCAGCACAGTGGAGGACATCAAAAAACAAGCTATGTCCTCCACTATGGTGCAATACTCATGGACCTTAGGGTTCGGGCACGGGTTAGGGGATAGTTAGTAAAGCTATAACCTTACCCTAACCCATGCCCTAACCCTAAGGTTCATGACTATCGCACTATAGTGGAGGACATTGCTATGTCCTTCACTGCGCTGCAGTCGTCACAGAACTTAGGGTTAGGGCATGGGTCATCCCCTTACCATAACCTGTGCCCTAACCCTAAGGTCCGTGAGTACTGCACAGAAGTTCAGTACAACACCCATTCCTTGTACTGAACTTCATGTAAGTGCACTTTCGATTAAGTGAGCTTTTGCTGCAGTGTGCATTCCATACACTATTTCGAAGTAGTGAACCTTCGATCTAGTGTATGGAATCCATACATACATATATATATATATATATATATATATATATATATATATATATATATATATATATATATATATATATATATATATATATAAATCAACACACACCTATATATACATATAGACACTATATCTCTCGCTCGCTCTCTCTCTCTATCGATATCTCATCATCACCTTCCTTTAGATTATCCTCCCCTTTTCCATTTTTTTCTACACGGGGTCGGGGTATCATGTTAACTTTTGCCAACTCTCTCGATTCAGTGCCCCACTCCTGCCTTCAACACTCGTGCCTGACTGTCGCAGATCTTCTTTCATGCAATCCATTCACCTCTATGCTGGATGTCCCCGATTCCTTTTACCTTCTTCCTGTTTGTCCCAACTCTTCCTCAACAGATTGTCGTCTGCTTTTCTACACGTGTCCAAACCACCATAATCTGTTCTCTTCGATCATTTCTACAATTGGAGCTACTTTGGCTTCTGCTCTTATGTCCTCATTTCTTAGTCTGTCCCAGTGTTCATCCTACCACCCTTCTCAGGCATTACATTTCTATCACCTCCATCTTCAGCTGTTCTGCCTTTACTGCCCAGGTTTCTGTACTATACAGTATTACTGATCACACCACTGTCTTGTACACCTTACTTTCTGTCATAGACTACACCTGACAATGCCAGTTGACTGCAGCCCCTCTGATTCTAGCTTTGAACTCTTCATTCAGACTTTCCTTCAACTCAACTGCCCCTCCCAGATACTTGAAGCTGTTTACCTCTTCCACTATGTTCCCTTCTATCTCTATTCTCAGCTTCTTCTGATTTCCTCAATTTTCTGCCATTACCACCATCCTGTCTGTGCTTAGTTTCATCCCATGTGCCCATGTGCTTTTAGTTTTGCATTCCATTCTCCTATCCTTTGCCTAAGTTATAGCTCAGAGTCAGCGTGTACTGCCACATCATCTGCATACAGCAACTTTGTTGATCCATCCCCTCCGACCTGTTTGCTAATGCAGTCCATCACCAGTATGAACAGCAGTGGGCTCAGAGCTGAACCTTGATGTACACCCACTCCTACAGGAACCCCTCTGAGGCACACCACTCTTTGCACTCAAGTTATTGGGGCATTGTATGTAGCCTACACTAATTCTACCAGTGTTTCTGGAACGTTAAACCATCGCATTACTGCCCAGATCAGCTTTCTTGGGACTTTGTCATATGCTTTTTACAAGTCTAGGAATGCCCAGTGGGACAATCTTCATTGCTAGCCTCTTCTCAAGTATCTGTCTCACTGCAACCATTTGGTCAATTGTGCTGCATCCTGATCTGAATCCAAACTGCTCATTTCCCAACTTTCTCTCCACAACTCCACGTATCCATTTATCAATCACCCACTCCAGAACTTTCATGCGATGTGATAGGAGTTTGAAGCCTGTGTACTGCCCACAGCTGTGGATGTCCCCTTTGTTCTTGTGCACTGGCATGAATATGCTTATTCCCCAGTCACCTGGGATATGCCGCTCTCTCCACACTGCTATTAGTAACCTCAGGGAGCCATTTCTCCCCTATCTCATCCAGCATCTTTATTTTTATACATAAACATATACATATAAACATATATACGTGTGTGTATATTTATCTATTTTATTTATTGGCATTTGTTTACCAGGAAAGTCCACTGGGCCAAAAAAGCCCATTTTCAGTGGAGGCCCAGGAAGAAAAGCTTCAAGATAACAATAATACTTACATAAAGTTTCAAGAAGTTTCCATAAAAGTTTCCAAAAAAGATCAAGAGAATTACAAAAATGAAATTGGAAGAACATATACATAAGCTGTAGGAAATAGTATAATAGTATAATGTTATATCAAATCTAACTAACAGTAAAGTTAAATGTTCATAATATAGACAATAACATGACAAAACTATAAACAAAATAGTGCAAGAATTATATAGTTATGAGCACCAATTCAGGCATTATATAGAATAACAGAATTTGATATGATCAAATCTCATATTTTCGAAGTTTCAAAACTTCGAAATCCTGAATGGAGGATCAGCATACAGAGCGGACGGGGAAAATTTCCTTGTCCTCGCTGTAGTGCAATCTCAGAGTTGGTATATTTAAGTTTGGGGGGTTAGGGGTGTGCAGGGGGGCTTGCCCCCCTGCATACACATGTTTTACTCTGTTGGGTGGTGTTTGGGGGGGGGGGGTGTTCACAATTTCGAGATTCCAAGATCTCGATATTCTGAAACTCGAGATTTTGGAATTTTGAAATTTCATAGTGAACCTATATATATATATATGGGTCCATGTCAGATGGACAAAATCCCAGTTAATCAACAAGACATCGCCAACAGAACAAATCCCCGACAACGGTAAGTCAGTGTATTATGGAACACATTCCCATTTCCGTAATACACTCGAAAACCACATTAAAACATGTATAGCAGGGGGCAAGCCCCTCCTGCGCCCCCCCATATCCCCCCTACTTAAATATACCAACTCCTAGATCGCACTACAGTGAGGGAATGGGACTAAGTCCCAATTTGCACTACTCAATGTTGTCAGGGATTCGTTCTGTCGGCGGTGATGTCGTCTCATTGATGTGGTCATCAGTTAACTGGGCTTTCGTCCATCTGACATGGACCCATATATATATATATATATATATATATATATATATATATATATATATATATATATATATACAGAGAGAGAGAGAGAGAGAAAGGGTAAGAAGTGTAATCTGAAATATATAGAAGAGAAGGTGGGAGGAAACAAAGGGGAAATGAAGAAGAGGATAGGGGAGAAAGATATGAGAGAAGAAGTAGAAGGAAAGTGGATGGAGGGATGAAAGAAGGAAAAAGTGGTTAGAGAGCAAGAGAAATGCAGGTGAAGGATTTAAATAGTTAATATTATGTTAGCAATTAAGAAAGCTAAAGTATATTTTATAATACACACACTCATGACATATTATACATACACAGATGCATATTCACACACGTGACCAAATACAGATACTTGTATGAATGATTGGTGCACACCTCAGATGTTTGATTTCATCAAATTAAATGAATAAATATATCCATAAATAACAGCTACTTAGGAATTTATTGTTTCAGCTCATTACTTTCAGAATACAGCATGCAAGCCATTACCCTCCACCACATACACACGCACACACCTCAACCTCTTGGCCTTAGAATGAAGTTAAAAGATAAAAATAATGGTAGACAAAGGACCAACAATTAGGGACAGCTACAGTATTTCATATACTTAAAACTTGTTAGAACAACATCTTTGTGTTAACAGCCTTCAAAAAAGCCTGCCAAGACAAACTCAAATGTCATCATTTAGTGGCTGCAGTGCTCAGTGATTTGGCAGACATGTCATCCTTTACAAGGGACAGACCAAAACACAAGGCAAAAAAAAAAAACATTTTGAAAATCAGAGACAATTAACAGCATCTAAACTCCACCCCCAAGAAATGTGACCATTAATTACAGTGACTTATATGTCTGATAATATACCTCATAGGTTAGATTGCAGTCAGATAAATAGTTGCATAATTACCATGCAGGAATTTATCTTGGCTCACTGATAGAATACAAAGTGGAACTCTCTGCAGCCCCCCACCTCCCCACAATTCCTCTCAACATCTCATCTGAAGAATCAGGGAGAAAAGCTAAAATAATACAGGCCAAACGACTAACATCATGGATAGACACTGCCTTTATATACTTAACTTGCTAGACAGATTTTCTGAAAGCTCTTAAGTCTGAAATTCAAATGTCTCATTTATTGACTACAATCCTCAATTATTTCCTGCAATGCTAAAAATTTTACAACGTAAACCAAAATATGAAGCCAAAAAAAAAAACAGGGAATTTGGAGCTTTTATGCCCCCTACCGCACAGCTACTTGCCTTCATACACGCTGACAGTAGCAGGCAGACTGCCTGTAAGAAATACTGCACTTAAAAAAAAATTGCTCCTGCATTCATGTCTCTGCACTTGAACATCAACTCTTCCTTCACTTTCTGTCTCAGGCTGTCTCTACCTACTGAGTCAATCACAGCAGATAGGAGGGGCTCTTTGTGACTTCATTGAGCAGCCTGGGGAGATGCTTGCTCAGCAACATTTCTGATGTCCTCTACTGCTTAGCGTATATAGTTGATACATACCCGCGGCGTGCATAGCAGCCTACTGCAGTCTGTAGCCATCCTCTCCTCCCTCCCCAATTTTATATTTTTTCTCCTCTGTCCACTTCTTGCAGAATTAAATTACTATTCTATTTCACCACTAGGTGGCAGCATTGACAAAACTGAGCCATACCATGTACCTTAGCCCTATCTAATAGCATCCCTCACTCTTGCATTTGTCTGTGCTTTTATTTCTTTTTTTTTAGCCTTATTCTCTCTCCAACAGTGGCGGCTGGTGTCTTCAAATTAAAGGGGGGGTTGCAGGAGACAGCTGAATGAGTGGGGCCAATGGTAAGGGGTGTGGCCAACTAAAAGGGGGTGGAGCTATGCTGAAAACTTATAACAACTGAAACTTTAATTAAATACGCTGCGTCCTGGGTGCCAAACCGTCATTAAGAGTGAGTCCGATCAAGACAAAATGAAGTACAGAAGAAAAAAATTTTAATGCATTGGCTACATGACAGCGTACTTAATATCTAGATGGAAACGCAAAGGTTGTGAGGCACGAAAAAAAAAATAATTTTTAAATACATTACAGGAATTCCAGTCAAAATAACGTATAAAAAAAACAAGCAGCACTCAACTCAAACCACTTCTTGCACTGCAGTTCTAATTATAATTTATATTCAGCTTTATAAAATTACTAAGTAACATGCTGAAGGTAGCAATCTCTGTGATACCCCCACTTGTAAAAATGTTTTTTATCCAAAAAAAGACCTGCTGCCTGACAACTATCTACTTGTTTTATGGGGAAGACATGATCAAAGTAAAAAAATTAATAGTAAACAAGAAACAAGCTCAAGATACATTGCTTAAAGGATTACTGCACAAGTTATGGACCACACATGATAGATTGGCAGTTTAGTTTATAGGTAAAGCCTGCAAAGATGACTGCAAGTCTCCAACAAATATAATGAGCTTCTGAATATATTGTAATCCCGTTCTTTATCCCAAATACTGTCATATCCATTTCAATACCTAAGGCTTATACGTTATCTAGTTATGTAAATATTTTCTGCATGGCAACAACAAAAAGGCTTTCAATGTTGGTAATTATTTAACAGTATGCTTATCAAAGCTTACTTGCATCTTACAGTCTCTGACAAGCTTACCTGATGGTCATTAAAGCATTACTACTTAAACATAGAGCAACAGGGCACTGCAACAGCATGCATTTTTTGAATGAGCACAAATCAACAGTATAAAAATATGACAGAAAACCAGAACATTCTGGAAAATCAAGGACAGATGAAAAGCCACTGTCATACTTGTGTATACCTTGGATGGGGGAATTGCACACTTACAATGCATAACTGCTCCTTGGCTTGAGTGGACGCATTCAGAGTCACTACATGGGGGAGTGGGGTGCAACAAGTATGTCACAATTTGAAATGTCTCTGGCTGATGGTGATGTCTTTGACACTCATACCTCTCAACCTTAGAGCAAGAAATCTAGACAAAGACATACACAGAAGTGGGACACAGGCCCAAAAATAAGGGCAATTTTTAAATATTGCTCTTATAAACTTAGATAATAGAATAGTAGTAGGTCTTGCATTAGTATGAATTTTCTGAAGGGTATGAAATCTGAAACTCAAATGTCTGCCATTATTTTCTAACTTCAATCTTTAATGATTTGCCATATTTGCCAGAAAACCACGATTTTATGAAAAACGGACCAAAAATGTGATGCAAAAATATAAAATTGCCACAAAATACAGCTGGGAACCTGTTAAAGAAGGGACACATTTTTAATATTAGTACTGTTAACTTAAGCAGCTGACAAAATAAGAGAATCTACATGCATTTCTGAAATAAAAGTAATCTATAACTCTGATCATTACAGTTATTTATAATTGTAAACCCTCCACGTTTTCTTCCAAAATTGACATTTTGCGGAGGGATTATTAGGGAAAGGGCAACATTTTGAGCCTAAATTGGGGACAGTTGAGAGGTTTGGATATTCCTAATACTATAAAGCAATTTATTTGCATGTACCTCTTAATGCAGGAAATCTGGACAAGGCCAAATATATTGGGGGAGCATAGAAACAGTATTAAAAATTGCTCTTGTATAAACTTAAGACAGTTGATAGAATAACAGGTCTTGCTTTAGCATGCATTTTTCAGAAGGTTATGATGTCTGAAACTCAATGTCTCATTATTTAGTGACTTCATTCCTAAATGATTTGCCAGAAAACCACAAATTTTATGAGGAACAAACCAAAAATAAGAAGCAAAAATCTATTAATTCTGCAAAAACTCCGGATAGTTGAGAGGTATAGTTCAGCCGGGGCTGTTTGAGTTTGCTGCCCTTCCCCCTCACAAAATCATGGTCAAATGGAGCCTCCCCCCTGCAGCCATTCCAATGTCCCATTCCTTGGTTATTTTGCCACATTTACCATAAACACTGTAATGTGCATACTGCTTTACTTCTGCAATGATTTGGATTTCATTTGAAAGTTTTATTTTGCATTTTACAGCACAAACACTAATAGATATCTGCTAAACAAAGCAATGCAGTCTCACAATGAAAATAGACTTAGTATTAAAACTTCTCTGCCCTTGAAACGCATATTCATTGAAACAGCATTGAAACCCACATTCAAAGAAAATACATTTTGCCAGTGGCAGATAAAGATCAACTTTGGGCTGTTTTCAAATGATATGCCCCTTGCACATGAAACATACACATGCTCTTTGATACACCTTCCCGATTGTATTAAATTATATCCCTTGTACAATACAGTACAGTTGTTAGAGGGCATTTTAAATTTATTGTTTTGAACATTTTTCCAGTAAACAATGAAACAAAATGCATGCACCAATAATGACAAAACTGCTCAATTCAGAACATTTCCATCATAAAGGTCTACTCAAACTTCTACAGTCCACCAGTATCAGTAAATATGCACAATCTCTGAAGAAGTAAAAGCCATCAAAATAATTCCACATTAAAGAGATCTGTAACTAATGAAGAGGTTGCTGCTAGCAAACAACTTTATATTTCATTGTTTCATCTACAAATAAAGTGCCTGTTGCCCTTGAGGAATAAATTGCTAGTAATACTGCAATAGGGAATGGATAGCAAACTGATAACAGGTTCATAGTTACTAGGTATCTTCGCCAAAAAGGACTGCAACATCCACCCCCTTTACAACACAGTACAGTATCAGCAATACATCTACCTACTGTGAGAGTAGAACCCACAGCCTTCTGCATCAAAAGCAAGTACGTGACCTGTTGCACTATTAACAATGCAAGCAGACTCAGCATAAGCAGCATTAAACTTTTGTACCTCTGCAGCTCTCAGCTCCTTGTAAAATCTACTCAACACTCAGCTTTATCTCTGAACTTTGCAGCACAAGAAATGTGGAAAAAGTCAAAATGTATTTGGGGGGGCAAAAGCCCCAAAACCAGGGACACATTTTAAACATTGCTTGTATAATGTTGGAAATTTGCTAGAATAAAATGCTGTGTTAACACCCTACATTTCACTGCCAAGTCTTGAACCCAGGACCCTGTGCAAAACAGTCAGACCAACATATCATTATGCCAAATCAGCTTTTTTTGCGAAAGAGAGGAAGACTGAAACTTAAATGGCTACCATTTAGTGAATTCAGTTTTTACCATAGCCGTCAACTTCTTAGCACAAACACCTGAACAAAGTCAATAATGGGGGAATACAGCCCCGAAACATATTCAGTGAATTCAGTTCTCACCATAGCTCTCAACCTCTTAGCATAAAACATATGGACAAAGCCAGTAATGGGGGAATACAGCCCCCAAATATATTCAGTGAGTTCAGTTCTCACCATAGCTCTCAATCTTAGCACAAAAAACCTGGACGAAGCCAATAATGGGGGAATACAGTCCCACAAATAGGGACAAATTTCAAATATCCATCTTGTAAACTTAGAAAATTGCTAGAATAAAAGGTTTTGTGTTACCATGTACTTTATGAAGAATATGAAGTCTGAAATTCAAATGCCTGTCATTTTTATTTAACATTTATTAACCAGGAAAGTCTGACTTGGAACAAAAGCCAATTTTCAGCAGAGGCCCAGGGAGAAACACTCCAGACACACATCTTTGCAAAATGGGAGGACATGCAGACACCACACAAAAGCCACTCCAGCCAAGAATCAAACCAGAGAACCTGTAGCTGTCAGGCAACAATGCTACCACTGCACTATTGACTGTGTAAGGAAAAAATATACAGAAACCACAGATTGTATGAGGAATAGAACAGAACAAATATGAGGCAAAAATCTGCAAATGTTTTACAAATGGTGGTGGATAGAGAATTCAGGCTCTTGCCACCTGTACTCAAGGTACAGGGTTCAAGCCCACCACCATGTATCCTGAGTTCTCTCTAGCCACCAGTATATAGCGGCTGGGGCATTACAGATGCATGCTCACAGACACACGCTCACAAGTACCTGCCTTCAGTTGAGTGTTATGTTCTTCTGCAATATCAGTTCCCTGTTGAGTGTTCATGTTCTTCTGCAGTATCAGTTCCCTGTTGAGTGTTCATGTTCTTCTGTGGTTTAGTTTCCAGTGTCCCGTGCAAGCTAATGGCTGGTTTCCTGTAGGCACAACTGTCCTCCAGGCTGGTTTCTCCACGAGAGTAAACTCCAGCCTGCAAATGATGCAGTCCAGAGTTCTTCCATTCTATGCAGTTGTCACTGCATAGACTTCTGGGCATCTGCAGGGCATAGATGCTTTCCCCCCTATCCGGACTGCTGACACAGCAGTCTAGTGTTCTGTTGAGTTCCAGGAACACCAAACACGCATGTGCAGAGTTCTGGGACTCACGGTTTATTTTTGTTTTTTCTTCTTTTTACTGTTGGGGGGGATGCAGTCCTATAGCACGAGCCACTCTCCAAGATAGGTTTCACCTAGTCCTCCTGGAGTACTCACTTACCAAGCTGTCCAGCTGTGCACTGTCCCATTTCCAAGAGCCAACATCACTGTTATTTGTGGGACTTTCACTCCTGCTCGGCTCTAATCCGCTCCGGTCACCCTTCAGGCTCACTCCTCTCCCCTACCCTGCCCCCTTCAGGCTCACTCCTCTCCCCTAACCTGCCTCCATTTCCCACATCCCCCTGTTACCTACAGATTTATAACACACAAGCCCCTCCCTCCATCCCCCCATCCATGACATATAACCTCCAGAAGACCCCACCCATTACCAATCTCATTAATACTCCACCCACTCCAACAATGCCCTCCTTCTCCTCACTAACTACAATACAAACTACCCTACTAATCTCCTGCACCTGTCTTACCCATCTTACACACCTCCCTAACACACACCTTACTTCTCACCCACATGCCACCACCTCATACCTCCTGCATCCCACCCCAGCATACACACTCATTTCTCCTGAATTCTTCTTCCAACCAACCTATCTATTCAAACCCAAACACTCCCCACCACACCCTCTCCATACCAAATTCTTAATTCTCATACCAGAAAATCTCTCCTCCTACATAACCCAACCTCCCAATCCCCTTTATACCACTTCAGACAACTCCTCCTCCATATCTCTCTCTCACTCTCAGGCAACATCCACCCTAACCCCAGACCCAACCCCAGCACTAAACTCACAACCAGACCACTCAACCCCAAAAACCCAAGTCCATTTGCCTCACCACACAATGCACAAAGTCTCAGAAACAAAATCCCTAACCTCCATGCCTGGTTCTCCCATAACCACCCTGACATAACCGCTATCTCGGAGACCTGGATTAAATCTTCCATCAAAGACAACGAAATTTTCTCACCAGGTTACCAGATCCTTTGCAATGACAGAACTCAGAGAAAAGGAGGTGGAGTAGCTATTATATACCCCCTTCTCCCATAATTTAACTCCTTACACCAACCCCATCCCAACCTTTGCCAACACCAAAATTACAATAGGCTTATTAACACTTATCTACAAATCTATATGCCTCAGTGCCATCTACATTCCTCCAGGTGATAGTACCAAAACACTTGAAGACATCCTCTCCTGGTTTACCTCCAACTTCAAAAATAAAACATATCCTCGGTGATATGAACATTAACTTTGCATCTTAACTCTGAAACCACATCTCGCTCAATCTATACAATTTTTCCCAACTTACAAACCTTCCAACCCAACCACATAAACAGTACCATCATTGATTAGATCCTAACAACTCATCCCAACCTTACTTCCAATGCCAAAATACAACCAGACCCTCTCAGTGACCACTTACCAGCCTTCCCAGACCATCACCCCTACAAAAAATGGCACCACTACACTCAAACCCACAACCTAGCCTCTTTTAACCCTCAAAACTTTCTCAAAATGTCTAAAGCGTGCTGACTGGACCCCTCTAAAAAAAAACACTAGATAGTGCTGCATCTTATTTCAACCAAACATTCCTCACCCTTTTAAACCAGCAAGCCCCCCTTAGGACCAAACACATCAAATCAAATCCCTGCCCCAGGTTATCTTACGAAACAAAATTTAGTTTCCATTTTTTGTCTCATTGACACATAGTATCAAAAACAGAAAACCTCCAACTCCCTCCTAGAATTTAAGCAACTTCAGAACTTCACCAAAAAACTAACAAAAGACCACAAAACCTACTACTGCAAACATCAATCCATGCACTTATCTAACCCTAAAAAATGTTTTGACTCCATCCCTTCCATTCTCCACCCTGGTAATAAAGATAAGGTTAGTGTTTGGACATGGGTTATCAGCCTAGAAACTGCCACCCAGTTCAATTCATTCATAGATTGTATTGCAGAACTATCCACCTCTTTCCCTAACCCCCCTCCTGACTCCCATCCCCCAACCAACCACCTCCCACTTCCCCTTTCAACCTAACACCCATCCCCACAAATACAAAAAGACTTCTCCACAAGCTAAAATCCTGTCACAGCACACCAATCTACCATCTACCTTCCTTAAACAATCTGCAGAAAACATAGCCTATCCCATCTCTAGTCTTATAAATAGATCCATACAAGAATCCTACTTCCCAACCATCTGGCACCATGCTTGCATCATCCCACTTCACAAAGGTGGTAAAAACACAGACACAACCAATTTCAGACCCATTGTTATACTTTCTCTTCTTTCTAAAATACTAGAAAGAAACTCATGCCATACTCAATCCTAAACAATCTCCTATCCCCTACTCAACACGGCTTCTGTCCAGACCATAGTACCATGACTGCCCTCCTTTCCTTTCTTGAAACCATCAACCTAGCATGAGACACTGGCAATTAAGTATAACTGTTTCTAGATCTCTCAAAGTCATTCAACACCATCTCCCACACCTTACTACTATCCCAGCTCTCGTCCTACATCTCTATCCCAACAATACAGCCTGGTTCTCTAGCTACCTATCTGAATGCCAACAAGCTGTCCAATGGAAAGCGTCCACCTCTCCTTTCCTAGCAACACCCACCAACGTTCCCCAAGGATCTGTTCTGGCCCCTCTAACATATTCAACAACAACTTCCACCATTCCATTAATGGTTCATCAGTAATCCAGTACGCAGATGACTCTACCATCATCTGCTCAGCCTCCTGCCAATCTGAGCTGCTACTAAAAACCAAACTAGCCTTCTCCATAACAGAGTCCTGAATGCAATCCAACCACCTGGCCCTAAACACTAATAAAACAAAACGAATGATTTTTACTCCGATCAGAAACTCCAATATCAACAGAAACTCATTGTCTAAAATTAGCCAGAAAAACACCCCCCCCCCCGAAAATTGTTCCCTATACCAAGCTGCTAGGCATCATCATTGAAGAAAACCTAAAATTGACTCCCACATACACTCATCAATTAAGAAAACCCATAAAAAAAAAAATCAGTCTCCTCTACAGACACAACCGCTACCTCAACCCCTCTACCCAACAAACTCTTGTATTCACCTTCCTTCTCCCCTCTCTCAAGTATGGCACTCCCCTGTTCACCAATCTTCAACTTGGCCTATGATCCAAATGCGAATTCTGCTACCACAAAATATGCAAATTTGCAAACAATGTAAAAGATTCATCTCCTCACTGCCACTCCCTGCACACCCTCAAATAGCTTGAACTTCCCAACTACCTGAAATATCTAAAACTTGCCACTGCCCACAAGCTCATCTTGAAACCCGACTACTGTCCCTCTCTCACTACATTCCTAAAACACTACATACCAAGCCATTCCCTCACATCCGAAAACCAAAATCTCCTACAAGTCTACAAACCTTCACGTCCTCGTGGCCAACTACTACTATCCTGTCCATAGCTAAACTGTGGAACTCTTCCCTTTCTGCTATGCAATCTAAAACAATTTCAAATCTCACCTGCTCTCTCATCCATCTTCCAAATGGGAATGCCCTTGTCACGCTCCAACTTAAGCAATCCCAACCCTCTTTCTCCTCCCTATTGTATTCATCACCTATATCCTATACCCTCATTATGAGAATCCACTCACCATTGATGTACTGTTTTCCAGTACTTGCATGCTTATTTTCAATACTCAATGTATGTATGCATATATCTATATCGATATATATATATATATATATATATATATTAAAAGGGAACCACTCCCTATGATGAACTACTGTTGCCAATACTTGTATGCTTTTTCTTCTACTGTCAATGTATACCTAACTTACTATGTTCCAGATAATTACAATGATAGCGGCAAAAGAATGCCAGAAACCGCAGTCCGAAACTCACCAAAAGAACACAAAGCTGCCTTCCTGTGTAATACAGTGAATAAACAGTCTTCAAAATAGTTAAAAGAATCCAACGACTGCAACCATTTGGCGAATAAACCACTTCAAGCTGCTTAGCAAAAAGAAAGCAGTACGCTGTCACAAACAGGTATACACGGTATCCAAATACTGCCCAAAAGTATGTATCCACAGACACAATATAAAACCAGATGTCATTTATTTAAAATCACAGCAAAATCATAGCATGAATAGGTTAAACGCTTTCACTCACTCAAAGTGAGCTTCATCAGAACAACCCAAGCACCAATTCAAAGAGTTTAAATAACTTCTTTGGCAACACTCTCATTACATGTCAGTTCAAAAATGCGTATCCACAACCCTATTATATTCACAATTTACATGATCTTATATGAATAAGTAAATAACTATATTTAATATAATAAAATTATAATATAATAATAGTAACCAAGTATCTATATCAAAAAATAAAATTAAATATAAAATTCCATATTAAATATGAATTCAATATAAAATTCCATCTTGTGCGTGCACTAGAATAACACATGAACCCATGGGAGTGATCAAACCTAATGTACATCAATTATCTATCACATAAGAGTGGTTTGATGGAAATATGATCATTCAGACCAGGTGGTATGCCTGCATCAGTAAATAATTGCCACCAAATTTCTTTGTATGCAAATAAATTTTTATAATCACCCCCCCCCCCCCGGGTCCATTTCTATATTTTCCAAAATGGAAAATTTGAATGTATGTTCGGATCCAAATTTCTCTATATGCCTATAAAGTGCATTATTTAAATCCTTAGTCCTAATGCTATAGATATGTGCATATATCCGTTTTTTAAAATGCCTCTCTGTTTTGCCTATGTAGTATCCTGGACACTTTACGCATTTAGCTAGATAAATAATATATTTTGAATTACAATTGCCCTGTTTAAACCTAATTTGTGTCTTATTAATATTGTTCAAGACTATATCTTCATCTTCATTAATAACATAATATGGATTACAACAACCACCTTTAAAAGTGTGCTTAGTACTGTTAACTGTCACAGAATACTACAAACTCGAAATGCTGTAGTAAAAATCCAATAAGACACAAACGTTGAGGAAAAAATACACCTTTATAGACAGCAAAGCTTTCGGGTTACACACCCTTTTTCAGTACTAATACAGGTTTCATTAAAACAATCCATTTAAATAGGAGCCAATGTTAATCACATGACATGCAGCCCAAAAAAATCATGTGACAATTACAAAACTTTAAAATTATAACTAATAAAACATGATTTTTTTGGGCTGCATGTCATGTGATTAACACTGGCTCCTATTTAAATGGATTGTTTTAATGAAACCTGTATTAGTATTGAGAAAGGGTGTGTAACCCGAAAGCTTTGCTGTCTATAAAGGTGTATTTTTTCCTCAACGTTTGTGTCTTATTGGATTTTACAGTATTCAGTTTAGTATTTTTGTTTGCTGTTTCATTGGGAACATTTTGAGAGTCTTTGCAGCCGTTTCATGGAAACTACAAATTACCTTAAGTCTTTGTTGGCTAATGAGGTTAATCCTTTATTGCTTTTTGTCTCCACACCATCTATGGACTGTGATGCTGCCTGTTCTATAACCACAGAAAACTCGGCAGATTTTGGTAAGAAGTTACAACTGCTAGAGAGGAAGGTGGGTGCGTTTAAGCGCCTGCAGTGGCAACGCTTTAGTTTTATGGCTTATCTGGATAGGGGTATAGTGCCACGGGGCTTGAGAGTTTTAAAGATGCCCTCATATGGCAATGCCTATCTGGATTTGTTAAAGCGGTGGCAGCAACTAAACATCAAATTAAGTCTTGATTATATGGTCCTTATGAATGACTTTTTTTCAAATAGTGAGAAAGAACTGAAGGAAGAAATAATGAATATGGAGACTGAAATTATGGCTATGCCTTGTTTCAATACTATGCTTAATTCTTATCAGCAAATGCTTGATAGACTGCAGGCACTTGATGATAGACTAGAGGCAATTAAGAAGCGTAAATTATTACGGGACATGGCAGATTTTCAAAAAGGCCATATTTTCTCTTGGCCGAAGAATGATGTGCCCTTTCTAAATAATAATAAAAAGACTGTGGTTCAAAAAACCCCTATGGACACTCTTGACTTTCCTGAATTTGTAGCAACAAATTCTCCCTTTTGAGAACCGGCACCACTTAGTCAGTCTAATAGTGTAGTTATGACCACACCTACTTTAGTTGCATCGCAATCAGCTGGTGCAAGTGCTGGCTTGCGCTTAACTGGAGAAGAAATGGAGAATGGCAGTGACAGTAAAACGAACAATGATGCTAAAAAAATGCATCAATCTACAATAAACCTTTTTCAGAAGTGCTTTCAACTGGAACAACTAGAGAGGGTAAAAGAGCGATCTACTTCGAGGGGGAGATCAACTATAAGACAAGCAGCACATCCAATCAAGCGCAAAAACAACAGTCCGGCCAAGCAGGTCAAAGTAACCCGACGATAACGGGAGGTATTTTGAACTTATCGAGCTTCATTTTGGAAGCTTCTCATTACACATTGCTTCAGAAAGGTCTTAGTTTTATTCCAACATCTGGTGATGACTTAGTTTCTGCATTGACTGATCTCAAGCAGTTTATCAGGAATTTAAATTTAAAAGTGATGTTTAAGAATAATGTTCCTATTCAAACAGTCTGTAGAAGGTGCAGTACATTTGTACCTGTTAATATTCCTGTCCTCACAGCATATCATGATTTATGTGAGAGGGAATTGAGATGTGCATACTCAAACACAATCAAAAAACACTATAATTTAACATATGAAGAATTTCTAGTGCTTAAAGATCTGCAGGCAGATAACAGTATAGTTATCAAGCAGGCAGACAAAGGGTCATTGTTGTAATTATGGATAGAGTTAAATACTTTTCATCTGTGTCTGTTTTACTAGAAGATGCCCATGCCTTTAAAGCTATTTCACCTGTTGATGTTAAGAAATGTATTAGTTCTGTCAATATGATGGTATATGATTTACAACTTAGTGGTGATATTGATTTAGATTTGTTTCATTTTTTTTTACTGTTCCTTGTCCTACCATACCACAATTATATGGTATACCGAAGATCCATAAGTCACTAAGTGACCCCCCCCCCCAATGCGACCTATTGTTTCTGGTAATGGTTGGCTCACTGAGCCCATTTCATTTTACCTGCAGAGACAGTTGCATCCTTTTTTGGCGCAATGTAATACTGTGTTAAAAGACACTACAGATTTTATTATTAAACTAAGACAATGGTTTAATGGTTTAAATACTGATATTATGCATAGAGGGGAATTCTTGTTTGTGACTTTGGACATTTCATCTTTATTTACGGTTATACCAAATGAGTACGGAATTAATTCTATTCGTGAATTTTTGACTATGCAGTCCTTGTTGTCAGCAAGGAAAGTAGAAAATATTTGTTCTTTATTGGACATTGTTAAACAAAAAAACATTATTAGTTAATACTAACAATTTTATTTGCAACTTACCGGTATAACAATGGGCACACCGGTAGCTAACACTTATGCAAATTTAGTTTTATTTCAGTGGAAAAGATATATATTCATGATAGTACTAATTTTTTGAATAAGAATGTTTGTTTTTATCAATGGTTTGTGGGTGACTGCTTTCTAATTTGGAAAGGGTCTCCTGAAGAACCAATTGAATGCATACAATTTTTGAATAGTACTACTGAATTTTTAAAATTCAAAATGGAATATTCAGATAATTCCATAACCTTTCAAGACCTTAAGGTTGTGTTGAAGGAAAGTTTGATTAATACTACAGTGTATAAAAAAGAGGTTCATGCGGACAGGTATATACATAACACCAGTATGCATGCTCCACGTGTATTTAAAGGTGTTGTGAAGGCACAGTTTAGTAGAATCAGTAGATTAAATACTGATGATTCATGCTTCTTTTTAAATGAAACGCTAGATGAGTTTGTAACGGTTATGATCTTGAATCAATACTGCCTATTAAAGCTAATATTATAGCCGATAGACAGACAAAACTGAAACCGATCTTTTTGTCATAACAAGAGTGTAGTGAAGGAAGACAAAATTAGGTATGTGACAACTTACAACACCATGACATATTTAGTTAAACGTATTATTCAAAAATACTGGGTAGTCTTAATGGCATCTGCGGACATTAGGGCTGTTCTAAGTAGTTGACCGTATTTTTCTTATAGGAATATGAAAACATTAAAGAGCAGATTATGTTACAAAGATTTTAAAGATGAGAAAAATGTTCAACAAGGCTCTTTTAAATATGATACGTTTGGCTGTATGAATTGCAGTTGTTGTGATATCATAGGCAGTAGTGTTGGTAACACATTTGTCCACCCCATGACACATAAGATTTATAGATTTACTGTGGTAGCAACTTGTACTAGTAATAATGTTGTTTATTTAGCAACCTGTACTGCATGCTCATCATTTTATGTAGGAAAAACAACTAGGAAGTTAAAAGAACGCATTATTGAGCATAAATCTGAGATAAGAAGGACTAATGAAAAGAATGCTTTATATAAACACATAAGTACTCATAATAATGAACATAAATTTAAGTTCAGGGTTATTGACATGGTACATATATCAGATAGGAGGGGGGGTGACATTAATAATCTTTTAGAAGTAAAGGAGTATGAGTGGATATTAAGGTTATCAGCTGATTGTCTACATGGCTTGAATTCTGCTGTCACATTAAAACCTATTTTAGTTAAAATACAACGTACTAAGTTATGTTAAATGCTATATGTGAGTTTGTAGGTTGCGAATTTATTGTAGAATTTATTATATATATGTAAAATGTTATGTTTTATCAATTGTAATTTTAAAGTTTTGTAGTTGTCACATGATTGTTTTGGGCTGCATGTCATGTGATTATCATTGGCTCCTATTTAAATGGATTGTTTTAATGAAACCTGTATTAGTATTGAGAAAGGGTGTGTAACCTGAAAGCTCAGCTGTCACAGAATCCCATGAACCTCTTTCCAACAAGCTTTTTAGGTTTTTCCCCATTTTATAAACAGAATTTGGTTTTAAACCCAGTGTGTCCATGGAATCCTGGTCCACCATCAGCACATTCAAATATTCTATTAATATCTCTTTAATTTTGTTTATATGTGGTCCATATTCAAGGACACAAGCCCTACTATAAGCTTTTGAATTCTTTGTTGGTTTCATGTTAACCACTTCAGCTCTATTCCTATTGTGACCTAATAATGGGGTAAATTTCTTTCCCCATTCACTCATTAACATCTCTTATCATATTGTGATTGTAGTCTCTTTACTTAAACAACTCTGTAATATATCCAAGTTCACTTAACATATCTGTAAATTCAGAAGTCATCCTCACAGCCCTGATCCATTGTCCCTTATAGATGTTATACATCATTTTGTTAGGGTGATGATGCAAGAGTTAGGGACAATGTATCAGGGCTGTGATGATATACACACACACACATAATATATACACACATACATACATACATACACTACATACACACATAAACAATATAAAAATAATCAGGACCCACTCGATTGGAAAAACAAAATGAACAGCTCTTAAAAAACAGCCACCTGCTTCCACTACAGAAAGTGCACCATGCGAAGAAGCTCCAGTAGTTTATTCATGGTTCCAAATCCAACAGTCACACTCGAGATTAAGTGTTTTCATTCTTTATTCAAAACGGAAATTAATCAGAAACAAAAATGTCCAATTTTTTTTTTTTTAAATATTAACGAAGTTATTTGTGGACAAAAAAAATTGTATAATGCATGTTTAGGCTTACACTGAAAGAGTACATTTAATCCACCTTTTGCTTCACCAGTTGAACTCTAAGAAACTGAGTGCAAATGACATAAGACAATGGCACAGTAGTCAGTCTAACACCTTTTTATAATTTAACCATCGATGAAAAGAACTTCTTGGACAATTTAAAAAAATGAGAATGTGAAGACTATGAAGCCTGGCAAAGGAAGAGGGGTTATTATGGATAATTTAGTTTTAGTCAAAACATTAGAATACCTCAATGGCAGTACATGTTTCTCTACCAGGTGTAAAAATGAAGTAAACATAGCACACAGCAAAATTCAAGTGTGGTTAACAGTTACTGAGAATGAATACAACATTCCTAAAAAGACAACAGAATTTTTAAGGGTAAAGAAGCCCTTTATACCTTCTGTCTCTGGTATTCCATTCATAAGAGAGTTGCCAACCCCCCCTTATGACTTAATTTTTACAGCAGGGGGTTCTATGACTGAACCCAGAGCAAAATTTATAGATACAAAATTAAAGGGATTTTTTCAAGGGGAAAAAAAAACATCTTAAAAAAAATTCATGGCATGTTTTAGAAGCTATAGGATAAAATGAATATTTAGAAACTAGTCTTTTTTTGTAGGGATTGATGAAAAAGATTCGTTTCCCACAATTCCACTGCATAAGACACACTCCAGATGCAGTTAACAATTGACAAAACCCCTACTCAAATCATAGGTAGCTATTGGCCTCCAACTTTGACTCAAGATGTCCACTCCACTTATCTGGACCTCTTCAAATCTATCAAAATGCAACTCTTTACCCTGATCCTGGACGACTAACTATCCAGCCATAGACTAGAAGAAATACACATGCCAAAACACAAATGGGCAGAGATTCCATGATTTTGTCAATGCAAATGCCTTGGACCAGCTGCTCGACACCCCCACAAGAGGTGAAACCATCTTGGACTTTGTATTAACCAACATGAGCAACCACTACAGCATCCCTACAGTGTTTATCATCCCTGATAAGATCTGACCACAAAGCGGTCACTTTTGAAGTCGCCATCTCCCCTAACCCCCAAGCTAGGGTCAAACAAAAAAACTTCTCCAAAGCTAATTACAACCTCCTAAGGGGAGGTATAAACAGCTTCACAGACTCCACCCCCTCAATAGGAGTTGGCACATATGTCCAAACCTACACCAAAGTACTATACAAGCATTTATATAGCTGCATGGAATAAGGAATACCCAACAAGACGAAATCACCCTCCTCAAAGAAGAGTAAAACTGTCTGGTGGACAATTACAATAAATAAACTCTACAATAAAAGGAAAAAATTGCTGTCCAGGACCAAGAAAGAGCAGGTGCCCAATCATAACTCTCAACTGTTCAGGTTTTCGCAGAATGTCCAGATTTTTGCCTCATATTTTTGGTGTGTTCCTTCTAAAATCTGTTCCTTTCTGACAAATAGATGAGGACTTTCCACTAACAAAAAAAAAAAAAATACTGAAATATAAGCAATAACAGAACAGTTCAGACCAATTATAAAAAAAAACTGTGTATATACAATCCAGAGAATAAGCACATTACCATGTATAATCAAAAGGACTGTAATGTACATTATACAATGACAGGCCATTAACATTCCAAAATGAACACTTATTGTTCAGCCCAACCAGCATGCTCATTATAAAATCAACAATATATCAATGGAAAAAGTCCAGCCACTAAAATATCATTGAACAGCCACACTTTCCTCAATTTATGGGAAGTAGTGGGAATTGCTGGATAAAGGCTGTAATCAACTTACATAAAAGCTACAGAGCCCTAATAATACTTCAAAGGATACAAGATCATAAGTGATCCTTGTAGGAGAAACTAAACACGTTGGAAGCAGATGAATGTATGCCAGCCACTATACCACCATGATCATACTAACTGCACAATCCCATAGGTACTATCCCATAGTGAAGCTAACCACTATACCACCACGATCATACTAACTATGCATTCCTATAGACAATCCCATAGTGGGTGTTTTATTTTCATGGTTTTACTTTCGCTGGACTTTATCACTGTAGGAGACATAACACAAGGCAGAGCCTAACACACGAGTTTGACTTTTCAACAAGCTGCTTTCTTATCTAACATGGCAACCTTCATTCGCATTAAATTATTAAACTGTTTCTGTTTCCCTAATCTTTGACAGCAGTTACATGAACGTCGAAAATTAACACTTTCTTTACAAATAAGGATAAACATTTATTAAAAAAAAAAAAAAAAGATAAAATAAACCAAGCTACTCAGACTATGAGCCAATTAATATTCTAAAACTAGCAGGCTGATTGGACACTATAAAAACACTTCCATTTTGGATAAATTAAACAAATACTTTAAACAAAAATATAACCACCACCTCTGACTTTACCTAGTTTCTCATTTTATTTTTGTGGTCCCATCTTCTAATTCCCTTATTCTTCTGTGCAACAATATCTTCTGCCCACTCAATCCGTTTACCACTTACTGTCCCCCATTATATCTCACCTGATCTCCTAACACTGCTACTCCTCTAGAACCGAAGTCTTCTCGTCTAGATTAATTATAGTAGGACTGCTATGCTGACCTCCTTCCTCTATAACTTCTCTCTAATCCACATCTTCACAATTATTGCATTATGTTACCTTTGACATTACTATGCATGTCTTTATATATATATATATATATATATATATATATATATATATATATATATATATATATATAAAACAGCTGTACATTATTTTTTATTTCAGCTTTTTTTTTTTTTTTTTTTTTTATATAAAGGCAAAGCATTCATTCCTCTGTTTAATGGGGAGCTTTTCTCCTTGGGTCTCTGCCGAAAAAGGGCATGCTGCCAAGCCAGACAAAGCTGGTTTAAAATGTCAAATAAATAAATATATACACTATAAAAAATACACCTATGACAAACACACAAACTTGTACTGAAATACTAAATTGAGACAACCAGCCAATACATCCTGTTGAGAACAGCACAGCAACCCATGAGCATTCTTACCTCAAAAAAAGTCTAAACTCAAAAATAACTGCAAATAATATATACTAGAGAAACAAATAAAACAAAGAAAAGATGGAATTGAACTTTGATCTCATAAGTGATACAGAACTACAAGAAATATTTGACAACATGCCAGACATAATATCTCATCCTTTTACAAGCAAGGAAACACTGCAAGAACAAAAACAGGAACTACAACATAATTCCCGGAGAAACCATGACAAGAGGACTACTCATGCACTTCAGAAAATAGAAAACAAGCCAACAAAAGACATGCAGAAAAAAAGAAACAGAAGAATTAGAAATGGAAGAAAAAAAGTACAAGAAAAAGTAGGTTATTAAACATATTTCAAAACTGGCAATACTGTAAAAAAACTGCAGTATTGACTTGCACACTATTACACCAGAGAACAAACTCCATACTAAGAAAAATGTTATTCTACGGTACAAAACACAAGTGGAAACAAATAGGTTAACCTTATGTGCAAGATTCAACAGGATATATAAACAACCCACCATTATACAGAAAATTTTACAAATTACAGATACATTATTAGCATTTGTTAGGTGTGTATTTAAATCAGTAATTAAAAAATACAGACAAGTAAAAGATACATCAGAACACCACAACCCACTAACAATAGAAGAAACACAACTAAGAAATTGCCAAGCACTTTCCCCAAACACAGCTGATGGACTCATAAGAAAAGTCTGGTTTGATATCCAACTACACTTTGCAAGACATGGAAATTGAGTATGATACCTCACACAATAGTTTCACAATAAGAAATGAAAATGGCAAAGAATACACAAGAAAAAATGTTAACATACCAAAAAACATACAGAACATTACAACCTCACAAAACAATTACTTAGAGAATTCATGTTTGAAAATCCCATAGACCCATTATGTGCTATAAAAGGTTTCAAAAAATACCTTTAAAAATGCCACCTAATACAACAGTACCCAGATAGACTCCCTCAACATATACAAGCCAAAATAGAAACATGGTACACTACACAACCAATGGGAATAAATTGCCTTTCAAAATGTTACCAGAAATTTGCAAACTAGCAAACCTATCGAACACATATACAAACCACTCCTTAAGATCAACAGTAACCTTACTTTCACAATCAAGAATGGAAGCACAACAAATAATGTGTTGCAGGACATGAAAGTGAAACATAACTATGTTCCTATTACCAGCTATTGCTAGATGAATTTAAAACGAGGAAAAAACTCTCAACACAACAAAAAAAACACCAAAAATACAATAAATGAAAATAGTAATAAAACAGACAAACCAAGGAAACAATGAAGCACCATAACACAGCAGCTTCAAACTTTGAAAATACAGCAGAAACCTCTCAAACTACAGAGAAAAATAATAAATTATGTAACAGTAAACATCTACAACATACAAACCCAACAAAATAGCCAAGTAAATATATGCTTATATACACAATGTCTCATTACAAGTAGTATGCCAAGAAGAACTCAAGCCAACATCTGAAGATAAACAAGTCAAAAGCAGTACAACAGCAAGACAAAGCAAAATCTTTAAAAATTATATTTACTTATAACATTTTTCCTTGAATCTCCTGAAAAATAATATAGTTTGTATTTAAATTAAAAGAAAAAGAAAATAAACAAATGAACTAAAAGTCTGGGACTATTTTCTCTCAGAAAACGTAGACGAATACAAAATAAAACAGACAGAAACCTAAACAACAGAAACGCAACACTAACACCATTGCAATAATAATAATAACCCATGGTTGGGTGTGGGTAATGCTGGGTTTACCCACTTGACCAAACCACTCCAACCATGGGTAAATCCGGACTTACACACACCCAGCCATGGGTTATTGGTACAATACATACCTTAGTTTATAAAGTGTGTCAAACATCAGTGAATCTTGAGAGGTTAACAGTCTAATGCATCTTAGAAATATGGTCAAGTACAGAATGACGAGGTTAGAGCTACAATAACAGGAGCTGCAGTCAACTGGTGCAAAGTGTCATGGATAGTGTGAGACAGAATAATGCTAAAGTTGTTGAAAGGTATGATGTACAAAACAGTTATGCGACTAATGCTTCTGTATGGTGCAAAAACCTTAGTGTAGGCAGAGCAGCCGAGAATGCTTGGACTTAAGGAGGTGAAGTGTAACAGATGGGTTGTAGCATGTACACTGTGGGACTGAAAAATCTGGACATCTATACAGAACCCATACTAGCAGAGGACGACAAAGGGAACAGTTTACAGTGGTTTGGTTACATCTGCAGGAAAGCAAAAGACAGTTTGACAAAGGTGATTTGAGACAGCCAGGAAGGAGAACAGAGCAGATGAGGACTTCCAGTCAAAATATAGATAGACTGTATGAGAGAAGACCTGTGACAGTAAGACATGACTACCAAAGAAGTTAGGAAAGTGGCACTGAATTGAGATAGGTGTAGAGTTTGCAGTGCACTGACCCCAATAACAAATTGGGAATTTGATTGTTAATGTTGAATGCATTCAAAATGGGAGTAGTGCGAGTCTCAGCTTGAAATTAATCAAAGATGCATAGGTTAATCTTTCCAACACACAGCCTTTCAATAGGATTTCTTGAGAGTTTCATATCTCTTAAGAAATTGTTTTATACTCTCACCAGTTGTCTTAGCTTTACTATGTATTGGTTGTTGTTAACCAATGTTTCTGCCTTCAGAAAGGTAGATACCTACTGTCTGGGAAGAAGTGAAGCAGCATTTTCAGTAGGATTTGATTTACATGCTTCATCTTGGGTTTTATACTAACTTTTTTTCTAAGGCTTCTGCTTCAGTTCAACAGCTATTTATTTACTGACATTTGATTATTGGGAAAATCCAACTGGCTATGTGTTCATTTTTTAGTGGAGGCATGGGGAGAAAGGTTCTCAAGTATTACAAAAACATTTTATGAACAATAATTTTACAGTCTTCAAAAATACAAAACAACTACAGTATTATACTAAACTTGACAATCTGTAAACATAGGTTAAGATAAATACAGCTTCTATGACAGTGATTTAAAATTTGAAGAAATTTTATAGTCAATTTATAGGGAACTTGGCACAACACAAACAGGAATTCCAATATGAAATGAGATACAAATAGGGTTATGACATATTTAGAAGAGAGTTGGAGGAAAAAACTGACTGAAGTAAGGAACAGAGTTGAAGTAGGAAGATTAAGGAAGTGTAAGGTATGAATAGGTATTTGTCCATATATAGGGATATAGTTTACCTAGGGGTTGAGCAAGAACAGTGCCAAATTTTGGCTAGGAAGTCTTTCAGAATGGTTTTAAAGAACTGGCGGGAGGGAACTGACCTAATGGATATATTCCAGGCCTTGGAAACATGGTACAAGTACAGCCCAAGCACAGATTTGTGGACAAAGAGGAGTTTTTGGTCATTAGATTGTAATTACAGATTGGAACATAGTTGTGCAGAAAGGAATTTAGTGCTGGACAAGATGGATGCAGATAACTTCATAGGCGGTAAAAACTGTGTATATGTTAGTTGAAGTGGTCATTTTAACTAGTTTAGGCTTTAGTGCCATACAGTGGTGGATTCTGAAAGGGGCATTTGTTGCAAATTTAGCCACTTTATTATAGCATTATTCAAGTTTTGAGTTTTATGATTCCTGGAGCTTAGCAAAGATGGGATCACCATGAAGTAGTGAGTGGAGGAGTGTTGTTGCAGTTGCGTTTGTGAGAAAGTTTTTGGCTCTATAAGGCATCCCTATTTTTTTTTTTTGTGATTTTAATGCAATTTTGTATATGCAGATCATATTTAATATCACCCACTATCACCCCCAATAATGTGTAATGAGAAGTGACTTCAATGTTTGTATTATTGAGAGACAGGGATTTGGGGAAAAGTATTTTTTGGGGAGGGGATTAAACAGAAGTTGTGAGTTATAAAGCCATGTTTCAACGGCTGTTAAAGCTTTCCAAGTAATTGTTTGGACATTTTTAGATGTGTACTAGTGTGGAGTGATCCGCATGTTGGGTGGAGGGTGTTGGTGATAATGTTAAATAGGAGGGGACCAAAGATAGAGCCTTATGGTACATTATTGATAAATGAGAGGTAAGGAAAGATGTGGAACACCTTTTTTCTAACCGATACCAATTAGGTAGCTTTTAAATCATAGAAGGGTGAGCCGAGAAAGACCTAGTGAGGACATTTGTAGTAAAAGTTTGCTGAAACAAACTGTGTCAAAGACTTTCAATAGGTCTAAAAATAAAGAGACTAGTTTGCAGTCATCTTAAGCTTTGTCAGTATCTATAAAGGTTAGACGTGTACTGTTAGTACTAGGGGAGAGTCAGAAGCTGTGCTGTTTGGGGGATAGGACATCTTCTGCAGGAGATGGAATTATATCCAAAAATAATTGCTAAACTAAGTATTTCAAGGAGAGTGGATAAGATTGTTATAGATCTGAAGTTAGTAATGTCTGTTGAATTGCCTCCTTTGTATAGCAGGATAAAGGAAATGTGGGGGGGGTTCTTGATTGACCTATAAGGATCGAGACAAGCTAGGCAATGCTATTGGCTGCTATTTTAAAGGTGCTCACACGGAAGGCCATCAGCTGAAGTAGAGCATGGTTTTGAGTTTAACACTAGTTTTATATAGAACGTGGGCACAGGTTTGAAGGTAAATGTGGATATGGTGATAGGTAGCTGCTGGGTAGGGTTAAGATTATATGGTGGGGAATCACTGGTTAGAGACATTAAGAGTTGAATTATATTGCATTTTCAAGCAGTAAGATATTGACAGAGGGGTTACGGTTGAATTTTTGGCCAGGATATAAAATTTCTTTAATGCCTGGCCAGAAATTTTTAGAGTTATGTTTACTACTGTTGTGAATGCTGTCATAGTATTGTTTTTTGTTGCCGTCACTTATTTGTTTAATATGGTTGCACAGCATTATGAAGTTTTTTGCCACTCTTTCCATGCTCTATCCTGCATTAGCATTCTACGATTTGTGGATAGCCAAATTGCATTGTTTTTTGTCTTTTGATTCTAGGAGGTGCGAGGCCACTGAAGATGTCTAGGAAGGTGGCATTGAGTTCATTTGCATAATCTAAGAAAGGGTTTTTTTGAATATTCCAGTTAACACAAGACAGGGTAGTAGTGACTATTTCTGGGTTAAACTTGGACAGGTTGTGTGCTGTTTTATACACACGTTGTTTAAGTGGGTGTGTGAGATGGCTGGTTGTATAGATTTGGAAACGGTCAGAGTCTCTTGACACTGAACCTGTGGTGGCGAATTTCCTAGAGACTGATACTATGATCCAGTCTAGCAAGGAGTTTGATGTCTTGCTATAATGTATGGGGATATAAATTAGCTGTGTGAAACTGTACAACTTCATGCTGGATGTAAGGGAGTTAAAGGTCTGTCCAACCAATTGATACTGAAATCATCTAGTAGTAGTTTTCTCACGGAATTGTTATGGATGTCCAATGCAGAATATCTTCCAGTGTAGCTGTATTGTCACCAGGAGGAATATAAAGGAAAGCAAGACATCTTTGTTTATTTTCAGGAAAGTAAAAGAAGCTCTGCCTAATTGAATTTTGGTACTGGTTTGTTGTAGGAGAGGAATATGGTAGTTAGGAAATATTAAAGCAATACTACCACCTTTCCCCGTTATAGTCATTATGGATATTATAGCCGGGGGATGTGATTTCAGAGTAATTTATGCTTGATTTAAGCCAAGTTTCAGTTATAGACAGAATTTCAAGTTTGCGTTGGGTAATCTAGTCATGCAGTCAAATATGTTTATTTCTTATGGTTCGAATACTTATGGTGGCAAACGTTAATTACCAAGAGGGGTTGACCATTGTGGAGTTAAGTGTGGAAAAGAATGGTCTTTGTTGGTTTTGACAGGTGGGGTCAGGACTAGGATGAATGACTCCTTCTAGGAGGACTTTAGTATATTGAGGTGTTGTTGATTGTTTTTGGTAAGTATTTTTCCACTTAATTTTATTTTGATTTGAGTTGAAATGGAGTTAATCAGTCTATATTTGGAATAAATGTGAGGGGCAGCATAAAATAGGTTTGGTGCAATGTGTGTAGAGTTTAACTCACTCAAGCCTAGGACTCCTTTTCTTGTACTTCTAGTTCACACCCATACTTCCTTACAGGTGTCCAGAACTTTTTTGGGGTCTGGCTTCTTTAAGTGACTTACCAGTAACAGACAGCATTAAACAAGAAATTAACAAAATGCCACTAAGATTGTTAATTTAAGATGTGCTACAGTCGACATCTTTGTCACTTTTTCATTTTTTATTTATTTATTTTATTTTATTTTATTTTACATTTGTTGACCGGGCTAGTCCAGCTGGATAATTTCCATTTTCAGTGGAGGCCCGGGGAGAAAAGCTCCACAGATTAAAACAAGGTTATAGAGATTAAACAATTACAATAAATGTCTGAGACTCAGACAGTGAGCAACAATGCATACATATTAGTTTAGATAAAGTAATAAAAAACACATAGTACTATCTACATATTGAGAAAGGCATTAATTGTTTACAGTACAATTATGTGAGAATAGGGTAATTACATATTTTAAAATGTATATACATACTTATAAAAGACAAAGTTTGTACTTTTTTTTTTTTTTGAGAACAGTAGTAACAGTACATTCGTATAGTCATTATGTCATTTGTGATCACAAAGAAAGATTGTTTTGAAATAAGGAATTATGATAGTAAAATGAATAAAGTAGATTAGTCTGGATTGGTACAAGAGCAAAGCCAGAAGTTGTTCAGATGTAAAAGAAGTTGCTTTTTAAAAAGATGTAAGGAGCCAAGAGAGGTAATGTGTGAGGGGAGGTTATTCCATATTTTGCCTACTGAGTTGGAGAAAAGGCAGTTACCTGCAGAATTTGTGATCCTAGTTGTGTTGACTTGTAGCTTTTCGGCGGAGCGCAGCTGTTTCAAGTTATTATAGGGGGTCAAGAGGTTAGTAAGAGCAGGTGTCTTTGATGGTTGATATAGAATGTTATGTGTTACTAATAGTTGTTGATAGATAAGTTTATTAGGAAGTTCCAACCAGTGTAACTGTTTTAAGTTTATACAGTGGTGTGTTCTATACTGAGATGCTGTGGCAAAACGAGCTATATTGTGGTAGGATGTAGATAGTTTCTTAAGGTTGCTTTTAGAGATGTTAGTGTAAATGGAGGAAGCATACAATAGGGTAGAGATAAGATGTGATTGTGCTAAGGTGGTCCGTGCTTCTGGTGTAAGGAAGGGTTTAATTCTGTACAGTGAACCAATCTTTTTATTAACTGCTTTTATAGTGTTACTGATATGATAATCATAGCTAAGATTATTATCAATAGTGACACCAAGCAGTTTGGTAGTAGAGTCAGGGGAGATGAGGGAATTATCACTTGCAGTAATAGTAAAGTTTAGTTGAGAAGATTTGTGGGTAGGTGAGAATAGTAAAAGTTTTGTTTTCTTGGGGTTGAGGAGAAGACATCTTTTTGAGAACCACTGTTCGACGGTAGAAAAGGTAGATTGTGTCAGTGACTGGAGTTCAGATTGAGTGGAGGCTGTGCAAATAATGGTGGAATCATCTGCATATTGTATACAGGTAGTGTTTTGGATAGATGATTGGAGGTCGTTAATAAAGATAGAGAATAAGAGTGGGCCTAGTATAGATCCTTGAGGTACTCCTAAAGAGATGGGTAGTAGAGCAGATAGAGAATTTTTCCATAGTACTGCTTGTTGTCGGTTTTCAAGATAGGATGAGAACCAGGTTAAGGAAGAGAAATCTAAGGCAAGGGATTTTATTTTTTATGTTCATACGTTCATTACTGAGACACCTACACTTTATTGAGGCATATGGTATGAAACACCAATGTGGGAGACGGGACAATTAGCTGAAGATGCTGGTCTAGGTCATACTATTCTAGAGATACTGCCAGTTTTTAGTAATTATGAAAATAAGCAATATTTCCATACGTACGTAATACTCAAAAAACAAGAGAAACTGTTGCTTGACATTAGGTGAAACCTTAGGTGTTGAAGAAAAAACTATTATTTGCACTCCGGTTGCACATCTGGAAAGATACCATGCATTTGTATCGCTAATTATACAACTAAACACATTTTCAATTTTCTGTAAAGATTTCAATAAACATGCATTTATAGTGGAATTTCTTGTTGTTGTCATATGAAAATGTATTCTTGGTTAACAAAAATGTTCTATTACAAGACTGTTGTATAGTTTAAGACATGAATATTAGTCTGTGAGAGAAAAATATAATATGGAGTTTGTGTACATTATATTACAGTATTTATTTTATTTTTTATTTATTTAACATTTGTTGACCGGGAATGTCCGACTAGGTTCCACAGAGCCTGTTTTCAGCGGAGGCCCGGGGAGAAATGCTCCAGATGCATGTCTTTGGAATGTGGGAGGAAACCGGAGTACCCGGAGGAAACCCACGCGAACACAGGGAGAACATGCAAACTCCACACAGAAGGCACCCCAGCCGAGAATCGAACCAGAGAACCTCTTGCTGTGAGGTGACAATGTTAACCACTGCACCACTGTGCTGCCCATTTATGGAAAAGACAATGGCAACACTATCACTGTAAAGGTCACTTCTTACTGATAACATTACTATCTGTACATTTTTAATAACAATGTTCCCAAAATATTTAGATTTAACATATGCTTTAATTTTCAGAAAATGCTTTGAAATGGAAGCTGTATGTAGGCTGCTAGATGCGTGACATTACACACCACCTCGGTGTTGTGTTATGGAAGAAGTATGCATAGGTAGTTAGGAAAGAGTTGAAGAGATATTAAGAGCTATTGAGTCATGGTAGGAAGAGAGATGGCTCAGGAGAAGAACAGAGGATAAGCTGAGGAGTAGCATGATTAACTAAAAGGATCCATATTTTATTGGTGGAGGACAGTGGGAAGTAGGAATAAAGAAGGAAGCAGGAAGTAGTAGTGCTGCGGGATATGTAATGGAGAAGGAGTCTGAAAGCTGGTATTAAGATAGGTAAGGAGGACATTTTAAATGAAGTAAGGAAGTTAAGTTGCGCTTGGTAAAATGATATATGAGGATGTAGTAAAGCCAGGAAGTAGGGTTTATTTGCAGAAAGAAGTTGCAAGGTAGATAGATGGGTATCGCTGGCGGGCATCACGGTATGAATGGGTATAATAGTGAAAGAAAGCGAAAGGTTGTTAGGAATGATGTTAAATGTAAGATGAAAGTTGAGAAATAGGTAAAAAGAAACAGGAGTGTTTGTATGACAGTGGTAAACCTTTTTGGGGCAGGTAGGGGATGGGTGTCACAGGTGAAAGGTGTGTGTAGAAAATATATTTGTAGATAGAAGGGTGGATAAGATTGAAATTGGGGGTAGGGGGTCTATATTTGAACATTGAATGTTCTAAATAACGAATGCGGACATGAGCTAAAATGCAGCCCTCAAAGTTTTTTTTTTAATCGCAGTACAGTGAAGATCAGAATATTTGCCCTTTCCTAAATGTAGTGTGATCTTGGAGTTGGAATATATATTGTGGGGGGTTGCGCCCCCCCCCCCATACCCCCAGCAAAATATAAAGTTTTAGAGGTCCTGCATTTTCACTATTTAGAACATTCGATGTTCTAATATAGACCTGGGTAGGGGGGTTAAGTGAAACAGAGTAGCAGGCTTCCCACCCTGAAGTCAAGTTAGAGAGAACAAGTCAGCTTATAGCTGGTGCAGAGCAATTAACAATGAGGCACAAAGTAGAACAATTTCTTTCTATTACTGAATGAAGAAACCAGTAAGCTAGGGAGACTATGTAACTGGCATATACAGCGTAATCTATTAGTCAAGAGAAGGGACAGTGGGCAACTTAGTAAGTGGTCCTTGGACTGGGAGGAATACTCCTTTGGGGGAAATAACAGCCACTTTTCAGCACAGGGCAGGCATGTATTTGACTAGTTAAAGTTAATGCAAAGTTAGGCAACTTCATGTTAAACTTGCTTACATTGCACAATGACAAAGTTCAGTGAAAACTTTCTAGAGTCGGGCTTTGTGGCAGAGCTCTTGCAATACTCGGGTCAGGATTGGATGTAGTAACCACAGGTGCTGAAAGGAAAGAAAGGAAAAACACTAGTCATCATACATACCACAATATCACCAAGGGATAATTCCTCCAAAGCAGAATCAAGGGACAAAAAAAACCTCTTCCTCCAATTCCAAGGCCAAAAGGGGAGTGTATTTATGAGGAATATGCTATTGACTCTTCACCAGAGTCCAAGACTCTCATCAGTAGTAGTAGAATCCCTGGGTCTCTTAGATGGGGGTGGATGTTCAGGGAGCCACAGCAGCAGGAACAGACAAGCCCAGTGGAGGTTTCAGAGCCATGAGGGCATTAAACGATTCTTGGGTAATGTCCTGCTACTCAGTGCGTCACTGAAACGGTGGATACTAGTTACACAGTACATACAGTATATCTGGAGCAGGCCAAGGCCTTTTGTCACTATTCCTCATGCAGACATTGACCGTTTTAAATCTGAATGTAAAGCCATAGGTTATGCAGCAGATAGCTGACGTCACAGAAGCCACTTCTGAAAACAAAATTGTCGGTGGTGTACCACAGGGCTTAGTGTCAGTATCTTTCCAATCTGCCATGTATTTCTAAAATCACTCCTGGGCTATGGTGATCTAAATTTGCAGATGTCTGTAAAATTGTTGGATGTTATTTGATCTTCCATCAACTCAATTTGTCCAAAATAGGTTAGACTAGGTTAACAACTTCTGCAATGGCTGCAAATTAAGACTGAATAAAATATGGTATAGTTAACTTAAACAAAAAACACTTTCACATTATATGATACAGGTGACAAGCCCTTCTGATCCCCATCTTTAACCAGCATGTCTCCGCAGTAGCTGGGGAGGTCAACATGACATTTAGTTTCCAAAAGGATCTCTTCTAGCTCTGGAGATCATTTCTCTTCACTCATATCAGAAGCATTATTTAAACAAATGATACTGTCAGCATGTATTTGTCTAAATAAACCCCACAACTTGAAACAAATAAAGGATTCCCACTGCCTCAAGATCCTCCATTATCCAGATAGACTGGCAGTCCTCTCTGTACCCTGCCTTATAGACAGAACCATGGCTAGCTCATGTAGTGCATTCTGTGATCCCCAAACTGGCATCCCCACAACTAAAAATTGAAATATATAAATAAATAGGCCCTGGAATTCATAAACACCTACACCAAGCGTACACTGTTCTGAGTGAACAGACAGCACAAGCATAACTGGCATCTTCTTCCTCCTAATTTTAGTTTTCCTACTGATATTCTTGCAGCTTTATATACCAAGTGAGATTCATAAAGGTTACCACAAAGTGTAGAATACATTAACCCTTAGTATAATCTTTGAGTGAATAGAAAGCACAAAAAATGTGGAAGGGATGTTTTTGAATACAGATAGTGGACTATCTGACCCAGGGTGTATATCACAGGGTCTTCTCAAAGTTAAAAACAAAAAAATTCAATTCTTTAGCTGTGACTGCAAATGTATTACTGGCATTCATTTAGGAAGCCACATTACAGCAGTAAAGCTAACAACAGACCTGGGAAGGTGTACAATAAAGCTTGCAGATAGTCAAAGTCTCTTCCTTTAATGTCACAAGCAAAGCACAAAAACAAAGCTCTGCATTAACGTCCTGAATTACGTTTGTTTGTAAAACTTCATCAGATGTGGGCATTGCCATAACCGATAGTGTATGCTAGCATAAAATAAATGCTGCTGACATCTTTCACAACCGCTATTGATGTCAACCATAAAGTCTAGCGTGCGACAGTTTCACCTTCGGTCAAATTCCATTCCCTCCCACAAAGTCTGTCAGCAGCCAATGTGGACCACGTGAAAAGAGGAGACGCTGACCTACTTTCCCCCAGAGCAGCTGCAGGGGCAAAAGCTGCTTTTTCTCCCAGTCGCTGCCCACAGAAACCACTTGCAAACAAAACAAATTCAACACCAACCACTACACATAATACACATCATGGTTCCTCCACAAGCCCCCAAGGTGAACCACCACACAAACATCTTGGTCACAGAAGACTCAAACATGAGACACATGGATGCCCCCTCACCAAATTGGGAGAGAGTGTTACAGTTAGTTGCTTGTCAGGGGCCAGGATTTACCAAATCACACAGGCACTCAGGTCACTCAACTACAAGTACCAGTATGACTCAGTCATAGACCGTGTAGGTGTGAATGACCCGATACGTACCTCCCTAGGCTATATGAAAATACATGGTAGGTAGATATGATTCTTGCACTAAGCAGTATTCTACCCTCACTGAGAATGATACCACAATGCAAAGAGAAAGTGATAGACTTCAATAATTGGCTTAGTTACTGCTGTCATTCCAAGGGGATCCAGTATTTGTCCGCCTGGGACGACATGATTGACAGACCATGTGATCTTGCCAGAGATGGTCTGCACCCGTTGCCACTAGGCATTCAAATACTAACCAAAGCATTAGCTAATCCCATAGTGCCTTTTTAGGCAGTGCCAAACCAACAGACCTAGCAACATAAATTCTAATGCCAAGCTGAAGGTACTACCACTCAGTGCTAGAAGTCTTAACGAGAAACTGCTCTCCCTGGAAGCTCTCCTTGCCCTAGAGTATGCAGATGTCTCTGCAGTTACAGAGATGTGGTTCAAGGCTGCAGAAAGCACCCTGGCAGTGCAAGGCTACAATGCCCATCACACATTTTTTCTTCCTTCTTAATAGAAAGAGATGAAAGCAGGAGGCATTTCCATTTACATAAATAAATCACATCACAAGATTGGGTAAGCAGGATGACTCACTTGAGCTACTCCATGTCTAGCTGACCACAGATAAAATCCCTCACCATATCAAATTGCTACCTACAGGTCCCCAACCATGAAAACCTCTCTGCATATCTGAAGTTACTAAAATCACTTGCCATTCAGTCCAAAACACTACTGATGGGTGATTTAAACTACCCCTACATAAAACAGGAAATATACATGACCACCAACATGCAGGCTCAGAGATACCTGGATTTTGTTAATGCAAATGCTCTAGAACAGCTGGTCTGCATTCCCACTAGGGGCTCAAATATTCTTGATGTAGTACTCAAAAACATGCGAGTAGTGTTCCACCACCTCCAGCATAATGTCCTTATTGGTAAGATAAGATTATAAATCAGTCTCCTTTGAAATAAATGTAGTAGTATAACCACCATCAATCCCCAAAAAACAAAATAAATTTTCCAGGGCAAACTACCTTCCAAGTGATAACATAGGTAATTTTAAAGCTCACCCTAAACACAAAAGCCTATGCAGAACTAGGCATGAATACCCTGTACAACCACTTAAATTGCATAGAAACAGCAATACTGGACTGAACTAAACCAAAGTCTAGCCAGAAAAACAAGTCACCCTGGTGGACCCCTAGCATGAATAAGGAAAATACCAGAGATAAATATCCTTCATTAGTCTTAACAGGCAAATCAGGGAACAAGTGCTCAAAGGCCAAATTCGAGACTAAAATAGCCTCCCAAGCAAAGGATAACTACAAAGCACTTTTAGTTATGTTCAAAATCTTAAGGGAAACACTCAATGTGCCAAGGTTGCTGTTGACTGCAGTCCCTATACTTAGCCAGAAGAAATAGCAAACCCATTAACTGATACATTCAGCTCAAATTTCACCCAGTCATCACCTCCAGTCACTCCCCATGAAATGCCCCCCCACCGTCCGTTTGCCCATTATCACAAAAAAAAAGGTAATCACTAAACTATCTAAAGCTAGAAACATGGCATCAGTGAGCCCTGATAGAATCTGAGGGTGCCTGTTAAATACCTTGAAATATGACCTAGCCGACCTACTCAGACCTCTATTTAACCACAGCAACAGTCATCCCTCAGTACAAGGGATACCATCAACAGACCCAAAAAACTACTGACCTACAAATCTGGCTAACCTCATATGGAAGGCTATGGAAAGGATACTCTTGGACCAGATTAATGGCATAGGAAATGTCCATACTCTAGACCCAACCCAGTTAGGTTACGTTAATTGCAAGTACTACATGCTCAATCTGGTGGACTATTTTGAGAAGGTCACCAAGGCCATGGATGAAGGTAAGACAGGGCATACTGCCTACCTTGACCTGGCAAAAGCATTTGACAATACTCCACTTGGGCATTATAGCTAAACTCACAAAATTGGGCATAAACCTCTACATCACTAGATGAATTTCATTTACTAGTCTATTAAAAGGGGAGATGTTCATTTTATTCTCATTTCCCTTTGTACTGGTCACTTGCTCAAGACTTCCTCGTACAGTTTCAACTACCAAATGAGATGTAGTACAGCCCTTGGTGAGTTTTGCTTTAGGATTCTAACATCTAAATACTATAATATATTCATTTACCAATGGTGCCTTGCACGGGAGGCCAGATCATATACAGAAATCCCAATATTTAACAGATTGGGTCCAATCCATCCATCACCCCATTTTTGCATATGGGGTTGGGATGTCACTTCAACAGTGACAATCATCTAGAGCCAAGATTTACATCTCCAGTTGGCTATTTCTGCAGTAGTCCTACTACCACACACAGACACAAATGCACACGGCCAGTTATGAGTGCCCAATCCATCTACTGCATATCTTTGGAACATGGGACTAAACCGGAGTAATCTGAGGAAACCTATACAAACACATGGAGGAGATGCAGACTCCACACACAGAAGGCACCCCAGCAGAGAATCAAACTGGGGAACCTCTTGCTGTGGGGCAACAACGCTGTCTGCTGTGCCACCCTTATGGGTCCAGTATTTCCTTATTTTTCTGCTCATCACCTCTGATATTGGGTAGAAGCACCCTGTAGGTACAAAGGAAACAAGTAACTCATCCTGTCCTTCCATCTCCAATTTAGTCTCCTCCTATAACCACCTAGTCACCTCCGTACTGCCAGTAAACACCTCCGTTAGTTATACAAACCCAACAAAAACATTGGTAAGACCCTTTACAAATTCTCTGTAGCTCATGTTTGGAACTCACTCCCTCTCAACATAAGAAACATTCAGCATAAATACCCGTTTAAGAAAGAACAAACTTTCCCCCCTGAAGACGTGGTCATGCCCTTGTCAAACCCCCACTTGAACTAGTCTCCTCTCTTCTCATCGTATCCATTTTAATCCATCAACTCTTTTTCCTCTTTGTACTCGCTCTAGCAAACTGCATTCATACTGTACGCCTTTGTGTAATATTCTCTAAACCTTTTAATTATTTGGCCTATGCTATATACTGTTCTCAAATTTTGGAAATTGACTTAACTGTTACTTTACCTATACATTGTACTGCTGTGCACAAATTTTTGACTTGTACTATTTCTCTGACCCTACTTCAATAAGATTTTGTAAATATCATAATTACTTGTGTTATTTCTGGGGCTTTTCTCCTCAGGTCTCCACTTAAAATGGGCCTCTGTCTCAGCTGGACTAACGTGGTTAACAAATGTCAGTAAATAAGTATGTCATATTCCCCTTGTTGCAGTTTGGCCAGGAAGCATACCATCCCCTTTACTGAGGCTGAAGAACCGCATCAGCGCTTGTTCCTGTGCATTTTCTAGCCATGCTACTTAGACATGTATGGCAATATATTACTATTCTTTGTAAAGTTCTAACATAGCAGTAGAAATAAAAAATGAATGTTGCTGAGCAGCAGACACACACCTCACATGTAAACACACGTGTATGTATACATATCTATATATATATTATCTACATCTCTCTCTATACACACACACATATATATATATATATATATATATATATATATATATATTATCTACATCTCTCTCTATACACACACACATATATATATATATATATATATATATATATATATACACACACACACACACACACACATGCATACATACACACACACACACACACACACACACACACACATACATGCATACATACACACACACACACACACACACACACACACACACACACACATTTTATACGAGATTGTTTGATTGTGGCCTAAACTGACCTCTGTATAGTCGACCCACTTTGGTCAGCAATGCAGACGATTGACAGTTGCGTAATAAAGGATAATCCTCAGGGACTTGGGGTATATAATTAAAAGAGGATGTGGGGGTTCCAAAAAACTGGAACAGTTGAAAGAAGGCACACTCGAGACCACAAATAAAAGTTAAGCGCTTTTCGTTTATGTCAAATCATAAACTTCTTCAGACAATACATTGCAGTTCAATTCACGTTTAAATACATCATAAAAAAGAAGTCAACCAATCAACAAATGGAAAGACATTAATTATTAATTAGATTAGTGACAAAAACACACAATCACCACCCCCTTGTTAAAAATCATTATAACCATACAGAAATACGACGTCTTACATTTAACAGACAGTATTCAGTCCTGAACAGAACAATTAAGTTTAGATTCTAAAAAATATGTATAAAAATACATTTAAAGTAGTTCATAATCATCCTAAACTTGCTAGTTCACCTAAGAAATTTAACGCTTTAAACTTCTAAGTCTCAATATACTGCTTAACACACAGCCATCATTTATACCAGGCTGGTGATAAGCATTAAGCCTAATTTGCCAAGAAAATTCCAACTCTTCAAGTTTTAAAGAGTCTGGTCCACCTCTTGGGTTAGTTTGCACTTGACCAATAACAATAAACTTGAAAGTATGCCCAGGAAAAGAGTTGACATGTTTCGCTAGGGCATTTTCAAGTTTATTTTTCCTAATGGCGTAAAGGTGCTCGTATATGCGTTCACGGAGCTTTCTTTCTGTTTTGCCCATGTAAAACGCTTGGCAAAACTGGCACACAGCCAGGTAAACAACCATCTTAGAGTTACAGTTGTTTCTCAATTTCAAATGGTACAACGAATCATTAACTAAGAATCTGTTAGATTCCATGATAAAACCACAATAATTACAGGCTTGGCATTTGTACATGCCTGGAATTCTAACAGAATTAGGTCTACTTCCTTCACAGAAATTCTTAAGGTTCCTACCTTTTCTGTATATCACTACTGGGTGCTCCCCAACCCTGGTGAAAGTATTCAAGTCCCCTTTAAATATGTCCCAGTTTTTCCTAAGAATTTTAAAACAAGAGTCACTGTTTATATTATAAGTAGTGACAAAAGAAGTGTTAAATCTATCCGGTCTTAGATGATATTCTGACTGCTGCTCAACATTAGAATTAGGAAACCTGCTAACAAGAGTCGAGTCATTAGTTCCATTGTTCAACAAAGGGACATAAACTAAAGTGTGCCGTTTATGTGTTACCTCTTGGATTAATTCATTAATAAGTTGTGAAGGGTACCCCCTAGCTTGAAACATTTCCTTGATAAATAGACATTCATGATTGAAAACTGCATCAAGTGTAATAATACGTGCTGCTCGCACTAACTGTCCTTTAATAATGGCACGTTTCTGATGATATGGGTGGCAGCTCGTATAGTGAAGCATGGAGTTACAGTATGTTTTCTTCCTATGGATAGATGAAACAAATCTCCTCAACAAAGTGTCCTTAGTCAGAGTGATGTCTAAATAGTCAATATTAGAGTCATCAAAGTTAAAAGTAAATTCCAGGAACAGTGTAGTTGAGTTGAGATATTTCACCAATAATTCACTAACTGAAAAGTTGCCATCCACTAGGATGAAAATGTCATCCAAAAACGAGTGTAAAATATGATGTTATCTTTAAACTCGTTATTATTAAATACAAACTGGTGTTCCCAATAGGCCATCACCATGTTGGCCACACTGGCCCCACATGGTGAGCCCATGGCGATGCCTACTTTTGGAGGTAAAGTCACCTTCAAACACAAAAAAATTGTTATTAAGAATTAAATCCAATAACTCCTCCACAATTAAGATGTCATAAGTGGGACAATTAAGTAGTCTCAACATTTCTCCTACCCATTCTAAAGCTGTCACATGGGGAATACATGTATACAAATCCTTTACATCTATAGTCAAGAAATTGTAATTAGGTTTGTATTCTAATGCGTTGATGTTACTGAGAAATGTCCATGAGTCTTTACAAATTTGTTTTAAATTAACTAAATATTTTTGCAAAATAAGGTCAACCACTTTCGCGCAAGAATAAGTAGGGGACCCCCTACTATCCACCAAAGGCCGCATAGGCGGATTCTCAATACATTTGTGGATTTTGGGGATCCCGAAAAGGCAAGGAAACCTTGGAAAACTGGTGACCATAAAGTTATACATATCACGAGTAATTCTATCCTCAATGAATAAATCTTCGATCACATTCTTTATATTATTATATGCTTTGTTGATCTCGGACCGGGAACTAGCTTCATAAGACACAGTGTTTAATAAAGTCTCCATCCTATTTACATAATCATATTGGTCAAAAACCACCACACCTCCTCCTTTGTCAGGTTTACATATTCTTAAGTTGTTAAATTTAATAAAGTTCAGACAGTCCCTTTCCTTCTGCACATCACTAAGTTTATGTGTTTTAGGCACTACAAAAGGGGCAGACTTCACTAAATTCCGAATATCCAGTTCACAAAACTGTTCAAACACCTTAATCAAAGGGTTCAGCGGTGGGTTGAATGTACTAGGAATGTAAAACTGACTGGTTTCACCTTGAGGAACGTCACCAAACATGACCCTAAAATTCAGCTTCCTTGTGTATAACTTTAAATCGATAATAGTTTTAACTAGGTCCAGTTTCCTGGGTGGGACATATGTGTTGCCTTTAGAAAGTAAATCAACCACCTCGGAGGTAATAATCACATTTGAAAAGTTATATACGGTGAAATCACCCTTGTCGTGCTCGACTTGAGAAGGGTAACGACCAAGTTTTAGAGTACAATACCAATGAAAGCGAACAGCTTCCCGACAATGTGGTACACCAGAATGGTGTAGGTGAACCAAGTTACAGTAATGCTGTTTCTAACCAGTCGGGTAACCCACCCGGCCACTATAACTTGAGATCGAATAACCCTAATTTTTTAGGGGGAAGGCAGAAGCAGCATCAACCAGTTCATCAGAACCAAAAGAGGAAACAGAAGAACAACTGAACTGTAATATGGTGTCATTTCCATTATTGTCTTATAGGGACACAGTGTTTAATACTATTGACTTGCTTGATACTGATGATCCCTGTGACTCAGTTGTTTTAAATGAGGATTTGTTTCATGGTTTTTTGGACTGTTCAGTTTCAGCTGTAGATATTACAACTGTTGTGGAAGGGGACTTAGCTAGGAAGGGACCAGTGTTACTTATGAATGACAAGGGTGATTTCACCGTATATAACTTTTCAAATGTGATTATTACCTCCGAGGTGGTTGATTTACTTTCTAAAGGCAACACATATGTCCCACCCAGGAAACTGGACCTAGTTAAAACTATTATCGATTTAAAGTTATACACAAGGAAGCTGAATTTTAGGGTCATGTTTGGTGACGTTCCTCAAGGTGAAACCAGTCAGTTTTACATTCCTAGTACATTCAACCCACCGCTGAACCCTTTGATTAAGGTGTTTGAACAGTTTTGTGAACTGGATATTCGGAATTTAGTGAAGTCTGCCCCTTTTGTAGTGCATAAACACATAAACTTAGTGATGTGCAGAAGGAAAGGGACTGTCTGAACTTTATTAAATTTAACAACTTAAGAATATGTAAACCTGACAAAGGAGGAGGTGTGGTGGTTTTTGACCAATATGATTATGTAAATAGGATGGAGACTTTATTAAACACTGTGTCTTATGAAGCTAGTTCCCGGTCCGAGATCAACAAAGCATATAATAATATAAAGAATGTGATCGAAGATTTATTCATTGAGGATAGAATTACTCGTGATATGTATAACTTTATGGTCACCAGTTTTCCAAGGTTTCCTTGCCTTTTCGGGATCCCCAAAATCCACAAATGTATTGAGAATCCTATGCGCCTTTGGTGGATAGTAGGGGGTCCCCTACTTATTCTTGCGCGAAAGTGGTTGACCTTATTTTGCAAAAATATTTAGTTAATTTAAAACAAATTTGTAAAGACTCATGGACATTTCTCAGTAACATCAACGCATTAGAATACAAACCTAATTACAATTTCTTGACTATAGATGTAAAGGATTTGTATACATGTATTCCCCATGTGACAGCTTTAGAATGGGTAGGAGAAATGTCGAGACTACTTAATTGTCCCACTTATGACATCTTAATTGTGGAGGAGTTATTGGATTTAATTCTTAATAACAATTTTTTTGTGTTTGAAGGTGACTTTACCTCCAAAAAGTAGGCATCGCCATGGGCTCACCATGTGGCCAGTGTGGCCAACATGGTGATGGCCTATTGGGAACACCAGTTTGTATTTAATAATAACGAGTTTAAAGATAACATCATATTTTACACTCGTTTTTTGGATGACATTTTCATCCTAGTGGATGGCAACTTTTCAGTTAGTGAATTATTGGTGAAATATCTCAACTCAACTACACTGTTCCTGGAATTTACTTTTAACTTTGATGACTCTAATATTGACTATTTAGACATCACTCTGACTAAGGACACTTTGTTGAGGAGATTTGTTTCATCTATCCATAGGAAGAAAACATACTGTAACTCCATGCTTCACTATACGAGCTGCCACCCATATCATCAGAAACGTGCCATTATTAAAGGACAGTTAGTGCGAGCAGCACGTATTGCACTTGATGCAGTTTTCAATCATGAATGTCTATTTATCAAGGAAATGTTTCAAGCTAGGGGGTACCCTTCACAACTTATTAATGAATTAATCCAAGAGGTAACACATAAACAGCACACTTTAGTTTATGTCCCTTTGTTGAACAATGGAACTAATGACTCGACTCTTGTTAGCAGGTTTCCTAATTCTAATGTTGAGCAGCAGTCAGAATATCATCTAAGACCGGATAGATTTAACACTTCTTTTGTCACTACTTATAATATAAACAGTGACTCTTGTTTTAAAATTCTTAGGAAAAACTGGGACATATTTAAAGGGGACTTGAATACTTTCACCAGGGTTGGGGAGCACCCAGTAGTGATATACAGAAAAGGTAGGAACCTTAGGAATTTCTGTGAAGGAAGTAGACCTAATTCTGTTAGAATTCCAGGCATGTACAAATGCCAAGCCTGTAATTATTGTGGTTTTATCATGGAATCTAACAGATTCTTAGTTAATGATTCGTTGTACCATTTGAAATTGAGAAACAACTGTAACTCTAAGATGGTTGTTTACCTGGCTGTGTGCCAGTTTTGCCAAGCGTTTTACGTGGGCAAAACAGAAAGAAAGCCGTGAACGACATACGAGCACCTTTACGCCATTAGGAAAAATAAACTTGAAAATGCCCTAGCGAAACATGTCAACTCTTTTCCTGGGCATATTTTCAAGTTTATTGTTATTGATCAAGTGCAAACTAACCCAAGAGGTGGACCAGACTCTTTAAAACTTGAAGAGTTGGAACTTTCTTGGCAAATTAGGCTTAATGCTTATCACCAGCCTGGTATAAATGATGGCTGTGTGTTAAGCAGTATATTGAGACTTAGAAGTTTAAAGCGTTAAATTTCTTAGGTGAACTAGCAAGTTTAGGATGATTATGAACTACTTTAAATGTATTTTTATACATATTTTTTAGAATCTAAACTTAATTGTTCTGTTTAGGACTGAATACTGTCTGTTAAATGTAAGACGTCGTATTTCTGTATGGTTATAATGATTTTTAACAAGGGGGTGGTGATTGTGTGTTTTTGTCACTAATCTAATTAATAATTAATGTCTTTCCATTTGTTGATTGGTCGACTTCTTTTTTATGATGTATTTAAACGTGAATTGAACTGCAATGTATTGTCTGAAGAAGTTTATGATTTGACATAAACGAAAAGCGCTTAACTTTTATTTGTGGTCTCGAGTGTGCCTTCTTTCAACTGTTCCAGTTTTTTGGTTTTCTGAGTTTGTCATACTTTTTGTGGTTTAACAGGATGTGGGGGTTGCAGGGAGTTCTTGCAGCCCTGTCAAAAAACATTTTCCTGAAAGATTTGTTTTTCAGACTGTTGGAGGTTTGATATTATGACAAGTTGATGAAAGTAATGATTCTTTTCGTTATATATAAACTTCATGTTAAACACAAAACAGCAACATAAAGGTTGAATATGCACATCAAAAATGCTGAACCTGCAAAAGATCGAAAAAGGAAAATATCCTTTTCCAAGCATTACACTAAAACTCACCATAACACTAGTCTCCAATTTATCTTGTGTAGTGGTGGCGTTACAAGAAGGGTTATTTTAAGGTAATGTTAGGTATAGAGGGAGGTTATGTTTAACTCACATTACTAAGGTGATTTAGGGACTAGCCCTAACCCAAAGGAGTGTAGGGTACCACAGGGCTTCATCTTTGCACATTTTAATGTTTATGCTACACAGAGAAATTATCAGAGAGCAAGAGTAGTATTGGTGGCGTGTAACATACATAATAATTTGTATCCGCTTTCCCTCCTTACATTACAGATTAAATGGTTTGGAATTTTCTACTCTGGTAGATGATCTGGGCAAGATTAATAATGGCTGGGTGTCAGTCGTCACTTCATCTAAATAGTGCCAAGATAGGAAATTTATTCTTATCTACTGACTTGGTGACATCTGATCCATCCTGACATCCTCTCAACTGTACAGATGTTTGCAGAATGTCCCGATTTTTGCCTCACATTTTTGGTCCGTTTTGCATAAAATTGGGGTTTTCTGGCAAATTAGTGGCAAATCCTTAAAGACTGACATTAGAAAATAATGACAGACAGTTCAGTTTCAGTCTTCATACTCTTCAGAAAAGTCATGCTAATACAAACTTAGAATGTTGTTAGAATAACAGGTTTTGCAAGAGTAATATTTATAAACTGTCCCCGTTTGTGGGCCTTTGTCCCACTTTTGTTTATGGCTTTGTCCAGATTTCTTGCTCTAACAGGTTGAGAGGTATGAACCTCTCAACTGGACTACTACCATGCCCTTCATCTTGGGCCATCAGGTGGAGATGTGGCTCAGCCGCAGAGGACATAGAATTCTGCAACAAAATTGCTGACCAGCACTTCTCATTCTTCTCTCATTTCTCTTCTGTGGAACTTGCAACAGTTGCCAGTCACAACCAGATCTTTGTGTAACATGCCAGGTCCTGGGCAGCTTGGGTACTGCTCAATTCCATATGCCCCACTAGGGAACTCAGGTTGTCAGGAGAGTTGCTAGTTAACAAAGGATCTTTTTTGGAAAATTCTGACTGGCTACCTTTTGTTTACCTTGTCCTAATAGTCTAGAATGTGCAGGGTTTCCCCAACTGATGACTGCAACACAGACCTCATTTAAAAGGTTCCTGTAAAGCCATCTTTTTTCCTAAATGCTGCACAGGGAGAAATTCTTGGTTTGGATAATTTATGTTAATTGTTATACTTTCCATATTAACCTACGCAAGTTTTCTGTACAATATATTTGTTTATTTTTATACAATACATAGTTTGCCAAACATTTTAAAGCCATAAATAAATCATTTATCAACTCATTTGGGAAATTGTACAGATTTTCTTCAAAAAGGTTAGACTTCTCAACACACTTGCTCTTGAATGTACAGTGATGCATGATGCACTCAGCGCAATTAGTCAAACTATACTACCTAGATATACATTTCACTTTTACTTGAGCTCATCAGTATAGCAGAACAGAAACTCAGCAAGGCAGACAGCATTACTATCATTTACTTAACACTTGCATTCATTAATAAATCAGGAGACAATAAAAAGCACTAGCAACTTAAATAATTCTTTATGTACGCCATAACATAGAAAATACTTGATAGTTATACAGAAAAGACAACTGCAGACATGAACAGACAGGTTTCAAGGGGTCACTTGTTTCAAGAATATCCAAGATAAAAAAAGATGAAACTTGTAGGTACTCATTAATTCAAACAGCCACAGCACAATGTTGAACTGAAGACTCAAAAGCAATATTATTATCTACAATATCAGACTAAAGAGATGCTATACCATGTGATACCAGAAGAATTCTATTATTTATATATTATTTGACATTTGTTTTCTGGTAAAGTCCAACTGGGCCTAAATAACACATTTTCAGCAGAGGCCCAGGAGAAAGGATCCACATATATCGTATAACATTTAAAAGTCATTAAATAGACTGTATTTAAAAGTCATTTAAAAACACCTAAATGTCAAAAATCAACTACACACAATAGAGAAGTACTGTACATTTAAATCAATAACAGCATTCAGGATTTAGAAGCAACCAATACCTAACTGAAATGTATCAATTTATTTTGTTATTTTGAATAAGACAGGGTAGCAATGCAAGTAAAATGCAACTAATAACTGAAAGTGTTAGAAAAAGAAGGAGTAGCGATATTTATGGCACAAAGAACCCTATACAGAAGGATTAGTAAGGAATATTTTAGAAGACTAAAATTAACACTGAAAACAACCCTAACATCTTGAAACAAAGTCTAAGATATAAACTGTCGCTCATCCAGTTAGGATCAAACAGACTAGCATTCATGGGTTCTGTTCAAGCAGCTTTATTATGTACAAACATCAGGACTGAGGCTTAATAACCAACTTAGATAAACTTCTAAAACTAGCGATCACACTCATACATGCTCACTCTCTGGCTGCACTCTCAAAACGGCACTGAAGCTAGCACATGCTTGCTATTTTTATGCACATGCTGTCCTTGAAACACTTCTTGAAGGTACAAGACCCCCCCCCCCACACACACACACACTTCTACATCCTCCATCTGAGAAGTGAGTCATGCATTATTGATAAACATTAACTGACATGCAATTGTAAACAACTAAAAATATATAGAAAATAATGCCCAGTTTGCTATGCATTTCACACTAGGTCTGGAAATACAATTAAATTGTGCAACAAAAATTAGAATTAGGTCAAGCAACTGGGACCATCTCTGCTGAATGTTCAACTCTGGGGACATCAGGAATGGAAGCAGAAGTTAAAGACACTTTCTGCAATAGGAACATTGTCTGGATTGCTCTGAGAGCTAGAGTCAGTATCACAGGAACAATGCTGCAATATCGATTCTGATATTGGAAGAAATTGCCTGAGGTTTCTCCTGTAATCCACACCCTCTTATTCTATGAAGTGGGATCTCAGTTCAGCATATATACTTGTTACTTGACCAATCTGATCGAAACCTTTCACCGTTGGTATCCTCACAGTCTCTCCTTCTTTCAATGGATGAAGAAATCTACTCTATTTATCATAGCTAGACTTCTGGATAGAACACTTTCTGTATAGTTGGGCTCTGATTGTACTGTTGTTCTTTGCTTTAGGCTTCAACAAACTGGAACGGATAGGCAATGTTGTTCTGGTTTGCTTAGATAGAAGTGGCTGAGCAGGCGAGCCAAGTATATCATCATGGGGTATGTTTCAGAGACTGAGTAAATTTAAAAAGACATTGGTATTATCATGCTTTGACTTCTCTAGTAATTGCTTGGCACTCTATACTACATGTTCAGCTAGTCCATTTGACTGTGGGTATTCTGGACTACTAGTAACATGTACAAAGTCCCATTCTTTCAAAAATTTCTGAAACAATTGACTGGTAAATTAGGTACCATTGTCAGAAATAACTATGTGGACTACCATGGACTAAGAAATGACATTTCAACTTGGCGATAACAGCAGCAGACATTAGATTAGGTAGCAAATCAATCTCAAACCAGTTAGAGTAAGAGTCTACCAACACTACGTAATGCTGATTGTTCAACTTGAATACATCAGCGGTTACTGTTCGACTTGAATATATCAGTGGGTACGTTGACCAAGGTAGTTGATTTAGTTGAAGTGGTTCTTTTTGCCAATTTGATTTAGAACTATTGCATACTGAAGAAGAAAATACTTTATCAATGTCTTTTGCTAGAGAAGGCCAAAATACTTGTTCTCTCATCCTTCTTTTGGTGGATTCATAACCTGGGTGACCATGATGCAAAATCTGGATAGATTCATGTTATAAGGAAGCAGGAACAACAATTTTAGGACTTTTGAAAATAATGCCATCTTCCATCAATATCGCATCTCTGTAAGGAAAATAAGTTTGCGCTTCAGGTTGTACACTAGATTGCTTTGACTGCCATCCAACATTAATGTAGTGGTTGATCTTTTGCAAAACTGATCAGTCTTTGTATGATCTCTCAGCTCATCAAGTCTCGTGGTAGAAAAATTATGCACTTCCATGACAAAGTCAACATTCTCTGCATGAAGCTGTTCCATTGTATTTCTGGGCAATCTGGATAAGATATCAGCCAGATAAATAAGTTTGCCTTTTGTACAGACCATTTTGAAGTTGTACTTTTGCAACTTGAGCATCATTCTTTGTAATCTCGCTAGAGCTGAATGCATTGGCTTCTTTAAAAAGTAGTGACTAGAGGTTGGTGATCAGTTTCAATCTGAATAGCTAGACTGTAGATATAGTCATTAAACTTGGAACATGCAAATACCCCAGCCAAAAGTTCTCGCTCAATTTGAGCCTATTGCATTTCAGTTTGGGTAAGAGATCTAGGTGCATAGGCTACTGGTCTGTCTTCTTGAAAAATAACTGTGTCAAGACCAAATTTTGAAGCATCACATGAAAGAGTTATAGTATCATAACATGAGTGGGGTGGCAATTTTCTGCTTAAGGCCTTCAAATGCTCTATGGTGCTGTTCCAATCAAGACCCTGTAATGTGTGCACATTAACTCTTTCAAAAGGTGCTGTCAATCTCACCGATGTCTGGTATAAACTTGCCTAGATAGTTGACCATACCAAGAAAACATTGTAGAGCTTGAACATTTGATGCTGGCATCTCAAGAATGGCTACTTGCTTGGATAGGTCTGGTCACAAGCCAGTGATAGTAAATAAATGACCTATAAATGTAACTTCTGGTAATCTGAATTTGCACTTCAGAGGATTGAGCTTTTAATTCACTTCATGTGCTCTGTCCAGAACTATTCTAAGGTTTCTGTCATGCTCTGCTTCACTATTGCCTCCAGCCAATAAATCATCTACTTATTATGGCACGAGGATAACTAGAAAAAGTTTGCCCCATTGCACTCTGAAATACTTCACTTGCAGAATTTATTTCTAATGGCATCCTGAGGAATATACATCTTCCAAATGGGGTACTGAAAGTAGTCAGTAATGAAGATTTGTGATCAAGCATCACTTGCTAAAATGAACTTTTTGCATCCAAGACAGAAAAACAGTGGCATTCGGTATCAGGGCTGCAACTTCCTCAACTAAGAGCATAGGATGATGTGGTCTCTCTAATGCTTTGTTCAAATCTCTTGGGTCAATACATATTCTGATTTCATCAGAGCCTTTTTTGTGGGCTGCTACCATGAATGACACTCATTCGGTTGGTACTGTGACTGGACAAATTAGACCTTGCTGCACCATTTTAACCAACTGAGCTTTGAACTTATTCTGCATAGCTATCAGAACTTTTCTTGCCAGTCTGTCCACTGGACTGACTGCTGAATCCAGCTTTATAGAATACACAACTGGAAGTTTGCCCAACTTGTCATCGAAAACAACAGCATAGCTTCAGTAAAACTGGAACTAGGATATGTGCTTATATGATGAACGTCTTTGGTAAAGGAAAGCAAATTCATTCTCAAATTGTCTCTAAGACCCAGTAATGACTGCACAGGTCTTCAGACTACATAGAATAGGAAGCTGTAGCAGTTCCTAGCCAAACATGAAAGCACTAGTGAGCTTTTGGTTTGAATTTCTTCACCTCCATAAGCAACAAATTTCGCACAACTGACCACCTTTAGTTGTTCACCAACTGTCACCTTAGCAAAAGTGTCTGCTGACATAACATTACACTTTGGAGCAGTGTATGTTGAGCTCCGTGGCTTTACCATTGATCTGGACAGTACAATACTTCATTCTTTGCCAACAAATCTACTGCATCAACCTTTTCACCAATCACGAACACACCACCCAAGAAGAAAGCAGAATTGCAGCTCTCTATATGATAAACTTGCTTTTAAGTGACCTTTCTTTATAAAACTGTGAGGTTTACTTGATTTGCAAAACATTTGAAAAATGGTTCAATTTTTTTTTTACACGTGTGGCATTGCTGACCAAATGCTAAGCATTCTTCTCTTTTAGATGACTGGCAAAATTGCATCAGTTAACAATAAAGTTAGATTTAGGTTTTGCTGACTCACCCTCGTACTGCACTGAGCATGCCCTTTTCTTAGAACTTGCTGGAAAACTATGGGTTTTACCTGCCACACACAGGGGTTACAACTGCCATGTGCTTAGGCCTGCTCCTGCTAGCCACATGTTGCATGCTGTCTACATTTGCCCTGCAGCCTGCCGAAACCATGCTCTTATCACTTGCAAGCATACTTGTTTGCCTTTCTGTAATTTGCATTTCAAGCACTCGGGGGTCATCCCTTGATTCAGCCTATACAACAATATGACTGTTTTCAGCTTCTCCCTCATACTGCTGGTGCATACACATATTAATGCTCTCTTTCAATAGCCTCTTACCCAGCTAGGTTTAGCAAAATGAATGCCCTAGTGCATGCATCTTTGTCAGAATAAGCTGCTTATATAAAAATATACTCTTGCTCAAATATTCTCTGCAATATTCTAATGAAATACAAGTGGTGATGGTTTTCAAAATCCATCTGCCATGCCAACAAATTACAGTAAAAACACAAAGCAACCCAAGTTCACTTTTAACTGTACAAAACATACACACTTGCACGTATGGCTGAAATTTATGCCAGTATTTCTAACTATACCCAACAGCACAACAAGCCTCTGAATAACTGAACTTTGCGAAATAAATCTCTCTGGCAAAAGAATACTCTTGAAATTACTGTACTGTAAGAAATCACCTCTTATCAATGTAGGAAACATTTCAAAATAACTGTACTGTGTGAATAAACTGGGCAGAAAAAGCTCAGAGTAAGACACATATTGGTCAAAAGTTAGGTCATTGTCCACATAAGTTCCCAAATCCCAAACTAGGTCACCTCTTAGAGGCGTATTATTAATGTGGTAGCTCATTGGGACAAATGGACTTCCCAAAAGATACAATTATGAATTTTTTGAGATTTAGTTTCAGTGTATGATTTTGGCTCCAGTTACTTATTTGGGACAAACCTTCTTGCAGAATGTCTAAGCCATTTGGAGATTCAATGACTGCTCCTAGCTTGCAGTCATCTACAAACTTTGTCAGCCAGAGCCCTTTGGTATTGGTTTTCACTTCAGAGAAGTAGATGCCAAACAGGAGGGGTCCCAGCAAAGTCCCCTGCTGTGCAATGTACACCACTGTTGTGTAGGTTTCCCAGTCTATAGATGGATAGTTTTCATCACCTAGAAAATGGCATTGTGCTTAACACAAAGCGATTCTAGTTCCTGTGGACAGGTATTGTGGCTTTTTTGTCATAGAATATACATGTTCTGTTAGCAATAGAACTCCTTCTAATAAATTATATGTGTATATTATATATATATATATATATATATATATATATATATATATATATATATATATATATATATAAATATTAAATATGGGTCCCCTTCAGTAGATCGAATGTTTATAAGTTCGAACCACATATGGCCAATACCATATGTTCGAACTTGTAAAAGTCCGATCTGACTGAATGGAGATCTCCGTACAGAGCAGAAAGGGAAGATTTCCCATTTCTGCAATGTAGTGCGATCTCAGAGTTGGTATATTTAAGTAAGGGGGTGTGGGGGTGCAGGGGGCATAGCCCCCCTGCTATAGATGTTTAGTTTTGTGTTTTTTGATTTTATGTGGGTTTATGTCAATGTTCGAACTTTTACAAGTTTGAACATGGTCTCTGCCATATGTGGTTCGAACTAGTAAAAGTTCGATCTACTGAAGTAGATCCATATATATATATATATATATATATATATATATTACACACACACACAAAATATTTATGCTTTACATGCATAAAAGTCATTTCAGGAACAACAGTGGCTAATATCTACCACTCAGCCCTTAGGGGTTTATCCACAGTATTGCAAACAAACCAGTGCAGTGCAACTAGGAATGTTTATTCTGGAAAGCACAAACAAAAGTCAGCTACAAACTCTTACGCCGTCATGCTATAAGCTCAAGTTTTATATTGCCAGCGATATGATACCACAAAAAGATAATGGCTTCTGGTCAAAAATATGTCAGGATATTCAAGGTTTCAAGATAAAGGAAAACACATCCGTTTTAAATACAAAAGACTTCCACAGCAATAGCATATGTTAGTAGAAGATGTACTATAATGAGCAGCATTATGACTGCGGAATGAGCAGTTCTGTGAATCGAGTCGGCACTTCTGTGTTAAAAAGCTGGTCGATGAACACAAACCCTCATTTCAGGGAATGCAACCTACTCAAAGTGTTACAGCCTTAGTACAATCTATGCTTAGTTGGCAGCTGTGGTGATCCCACTTAGAGGTTTGCCCCATCTCAGAAAGGTTTTGGCCCAACACATTCACTGAATTGCATTTTCCTGAACTCTTTTCGGAACAGGTACAGGATCCAAGTACATACTGTATCATTTCTTTGAACAGCAATTTACTTAACTAACCATGTACAAACATTCCCAAAAAGTCTGTTTCAACAAATGCCGCCTGCTCATTCACAACCACCATTAACAGGATATACATTTCTCAACAATTTCAGTGGTATGTTACATTAATTGATAAAGGTGGAGCGGAGGTGCTGTCCCACATGTTGATTACAGGATAGCTCTAGATCACAGGTTTTTTGACGTGTGTGTGAAATGTGGAGTTTTTATTCTGGTAAAAGCATTTTTCAGAACGTTCATATATAAATTGTTTTCTGGAAAAGTTATGAATAATTGAGCAGTGACAACCACAGTCTCTACTTTATGCAGTCCTTCCTTGTGTAAGGGCTGTGGATGTCCAATCTGGAATAAAATCCCTGGAAAATATATGTACTTGAGAAGGAACACCTCGCACTTTATACAGCTTAGCCTAGTATCACTGCATCTCAGCTTGTTCTCTCTGTTACTTAATGAAGTGTTACTCGAAGTGCTACTCTAGATTTATCACCGGCCCCGCTTCAAAAGTCTTTTTGGAATGGCGTTCCATTTTTATTTTCCTCTTCTGTTCATAATGTATGCTGTATTAGTACTTGCGGAATAGGATTAACCTGATTGAGGGTTGCCAGCATCATTCATTCCCCACATCACCAGCAAAATGTTTCAATTAAAAGTTAGAAGGGTTCTATCTGCTTGAATTATTGGTCTCTAGCAAAGTACGAATATGGAGATCACTGCAGATGGGTATAGTTCAAAGCCTGAACTTGCTAACAAGTTCTAGTTAGATCTTGAAAGCACAAGCATGGATTAACACAATGAAACAGCTGGAACTGTGCTTATGCTGGTAGGTCAATGTTGGCAATAAAAGTGGATATTTTTTAAAGGCAGCACTAATGGCACAGTGCTGGATGTATAACGATTTATTGCTACTATAATTTGATGTGCACACTAGGTAAACTTGTTTTACAACTTGTAGTATGGTTCACTATTTAATGAATGATCTATTGGGTGTATTTAAAAGAATTAGGCCTGAGAGCAGGGGAAAGTCACAGGAACAGAGTAGAGACAACCACTTAGGAAGAGAAAAATGGCAATCTGTACTACTCTCTGCTTTACTTATAATTTGGTAGTTGCGATCATAGAAATATTTATTGATTGAAATTTAATCAAATCATCCTAGTCTGTTGAAAGTAGATTTAACAGCTGGGTTAGTCATAATATAGGTGTTGCTTAAACCTTACTGTTCTTTTTCAGCAGTAGTCACACAGTAGATAAATGAAGACTGAGGGAATCGAACTCTGCACTACAGAACCAGTTCATAGCCTTTCTTATCTGCACCAAATACTACACAGAGTACTGTAGCCTACCAGACTGCATTTCACACTTTTGTGCCTGAAAAATAACAAGGTTAATTATAATTTATTCACAATTAAAATATCAACATTAAACTTGTAGACTTCATGCTGTCCACTTTATTCACAGGTAAGTAATAAACATACTGTCAACAAAACCTGGAAACCAAGAATTGGCACCAAAAGATCATGGCTGATATTATGATGTTCTTGTTACTTCAATCAATTCCTTCTTTTACACCTCATATGTCTGCTTGAGAGGAAGTATATGAATACATTCATAAATGCACCAGAAGTGCATCTCAGATAACTGTTATCAAAACCATACAATGGAATCCAGTGCAACACCCCTCTGCTCTCTCTCAGCTTGTAAGTGCAAATCAGAGACAAAGACCCAAAATCCATCAGATTTTTAAATGTTTCTGTTATGTAATTGAAAGTTGCCAGAATAAAAAGCGTTGCATTATTAAGCATTCTATGAAGGATATAAAGTCTGAAACTCATGCCTACCATTATTTAATGACTGCTGACTTGTGTCATATTGTTGTGGATTGCAATGTTTTACAATAATTGATATAAAAATACCTTAATTTATTTACTTAAGAAGTCTGGACAAAACCAAATTTTAAACACCATTTTTATTTCATCTCATTGTAAAATGTGTTTACCTGTTTAGCAAAGTGCCCCATTTCAGGAATGATACAGGAGCACTACCTGAGTGACTTGTTAAAAAAAGGCACACAGTAGATAAATGGAGGTGGAGGGATTCAAACCCTGTACTTTCAAGTACAGAAAGCAGGTAATAACACAGATCCTGAAGTGTCAGACAGCTCTAACTGGAAATGCATTTTATCATCAACTATAAAACTTAAATGACTTGCATTATTAACAGTCATCTTCAGCGATGTATCACAAAATGAAGATGTTAAAGAAGGTCTGGCATTTAGCACAGTGGATTAAGGCTCTAAGTTTTTAACAAACTGCTTCCTGTAGTCAAGGGTATAGGATTAGATTTTTTATTTCAGTTCCATTTTCCTACTGTAGGACTAACTAGACAAGTTAAAATATATTTCTCAATAATAACTATGATGCTCTAATGACCAGTCTTGTTGACTAACTGTAATTTCCCTGTGATGTACCTTATCTGAATTTTCTGTGCATCTATAAATCATCCCAGCATACCTCTCAACCAGAGCAAGAAATCCAGGCAAAGCCATAAATAATGGGGGACAAAAGCCCAAAAATAAGAACAGTTTTAAATACTGTCCTTACAGACAAAGCTGATTAAATGATAGGTTTTGCATTGGCATGAATTTTCTGAAGGGTAAGAATTCTGAATCTGAAAATGTTCATTATTTTCCGAATTCAGTTCTCAAATGATTTGTCAGTATTTTGCCAGAAAACTACAACTCTGTGAAAAACGAATGAAAAATATGGGCGAAAATCTGTACGATTTAGAGGTATGCATCCTAGTCATCCAGTTTTTTGTAATCTATATACAGGAAAGGCAAATGTGTAAACCCTCTCCATGGTGAGCTAGAATACATAAATACACATACAAGGATGTGTACACACCCTGTTCTGCAAAATGTTAGCCTGTCCACACACAAAAATAAAAGATTTCCATGGAAAAGAAAAAAAAAACAAACAAAATCTATCCTACTCACAAGTCCCGTGTGTTTCAGTTGTTCTCTTGCAAAGAAAAACAATGCTGCTTGTTTTTGTTTATGCAGTTGTGTGCACAAAGTCCTACAGTCCACGCCTGCCAGTCTATTTTTTGGAGGAATGCTAATATTTTCAGGGCAGATTTATGTCTGCACAGGCTGTACCTATTTTTGGAAGCATGTCCCTGTTTGCAGACCCCTTCAAAAAATGTTCCGAATCCCCCCCATCAAATGTGATTTTTGAAGCCATCTAGCAATCAGAAAAAACACACTACATGACTAACATGCCAGAAGGAACAGTAATTTAAAGAGCATACACATCTTACATCTCAGTTTTCCAGAAGCAAAAATAAATCACTATGTTGTAGAATTTTTAGTACAGTTTATTAAAGTTTAAATATTTTTTCTTTGATAATATGCTTATATTTTCCCATCATTTTTGCCGCTTTGTTTTTCAAACATGCGTTTGAATAGTACTCACTTTCCAAATGGAAAGGTTATGAGTAAGAGTTGCGTGCTAGTCTATATTCAGATTTTATGCCAATTAGATTTCCAGATTTTTGGCTAGTTGTACCTACTTTCCAAGTTGTTTTGTTCATATTTTCAGTGTCTGCATGTTGAGAGGTATGCTGTGGTCCCCCATTCTCTCCTGCAAAAAAACAAGTTCTATGTTCCTAGAGCCAGGGAAAGTATTAATGCTTGCTGAAGTCCCCAGTTTAGGGAATTCCACCTACTCAGATCTCCTATACAACAACAGGCCGACATAGACATTGACATTTGCTGTGATGGTGGAAGCATTTGGCCACATCTTCGGGATGATCCTTGTGGCAGAAATCTCCCTTGTACCAAGTCTATGTGCGTGCTTCTGGGCTAAAGTTAGAGGAGCAATTTTTTGTTGGATGTCAGGTATGAGGAGAGACTGTTTAGAAACACATTATAGCAAGTTGTACCAGAGTGTAATGCATGGATTCTTGCGGTTTGATCAATACAGAGAAACTGATTTGTTGCCTTTGAAGCATACACACAGGGCTATAGCTGATCATTTAAACTGTTCCAAAGGAATGGAGTCCAGTTTGCAGATGCTGTTTCAGAAGGCATGTGTTAGTAACTGACTGGCTAAAAGGTAGCTGTATGGCCTTCATCACGCGGTCTTTACGGATAGTGATAAATATTAATTGCAAGCGTTTGATCTTGGGAAGAGTAGTATTCCAAGCAACAGGAAAATAAATGCAAGGAACATCTTTGCATGAGCTATAATAGGCAATTAATGCACCTTTCATAATGAGAGACAATAGTGCAAAATGAAATGAAACGTCCGATGTCATGGTAAAAATTTGATCAATGGTGCTGTTATGGGTTGCATTTAATCAGAGATGTACATATTCAGTTTTAAGGATTGAGAGATTTACAGAAAGAGTTTTTTTTTATCTTTAAATGTTAGGAAGCTAGCCAATTTGTGACAGAGTATTTAGATATTTGAGGACTATGTCAATATTAATAGGTTGTGATCTACTGTGGCATGCTAGGGTGAAAAGCCTTTGTAAAGGGGTGTCCATAAGCCTCTGTGGTGCCCTAAACAATACTTTATCTAAAACTATTGATTTTTGACCAAATAGCATGGGAGTGTGTTTAGAAAGTTTCATCAGCTGTTAAGCATTTATTAGCTTTATACTTAGAATAGTTTAGGCTCACTTGCAATTTCAACAACCATTGTGCTTATCACTAGAGTGTTGTGATACATACCCTTCATGATTCATCCATTCCTATTTATGTTTGTATAAGGAACATATATAATCTTTAGATGAAGAAAACTGCTGGAATACTAAAAGACAACAAAATCATATCTATTTTTTTAAACAAAATTAAAAAAAAAATAAAGTAGAGAGTTGTAGATAAAAAACTGGACGGGCACAGTATTGAATATTAATGCTGTACTTGCAAAAAGGGAGCATGGCCCTTACTTAGACTGTTATGGAGGCAGTTAAAGAAAACTGTAAAAGATGGGACAGGATTTAGGTAATGTACTTTTTTTTTTTTATATATTTGCCAACAAAATTGTCTTATTCAAAAATAAGATCATAAACAGTGACGAGTCCACCTTCTCTAAGGATGTTTGCAGAGAACAAATTCCAACGTCTGTCAGCATGAATAACTTTTGGAAAGATATTCAAATGTTACCCTTTACCTTCTTTATACACATTAAAGCCCATCTGGAAGCAGGACCCTCTTCCATTGACTAAATATACATCGCCCCATCCCTTGACAACAGAAGCAGGTTAGACTACAACACGAGTTCTGAAACCAGATTTGTAACATTAACATTTTGCATCACGATACCATTAAAATATAAACATTTCAAACTCAATGACGATATTAAAACAGCTTTATTACAGATTTTAACAATGACAATGTCTTTGGCATAGTGTCACCTGAATGATGCCAACCATAGCATTACACCAAATTAATGAATTACATATTGCAACATACTTTCTCCACTGGTCTGGTGAGTTGTACACTTGAGATGAAACTACTTCTAAGGCAGTTGTTTGCTCCACAAAAAAAGTGCAGAGTGGAGTTGCCAAAGCAGACCTGAAGGAGATATGCAACAGTTACACTCCACGTCTAAATGCGAACTTCAGTACTGATGCTAAGCAGGCCTCAGTACAGCAAATGTTTCATAAAATTAAAAAAACATACCACATTCATTTGTGGGATGCACAAGAGAAAAGAAACCTGTATTAAGAATTGATTGTTACACCGAAGTCTTTGTGAAGCAGCTTCATTTTTTTTTGTCATTTGTTAACCAGGTAAGCCCAAAAGGCACAAATGTCCCCTTATCAGGGACAACTCAGGAGTGTTGCCTGGTTAAGAGACTTCCTCAGTCACACATTTGGCACATGGAGGCAGGAGAAATCAAACCCTGTAACTTGGCTACTAATTGCCATGGTGTCATGTTCCTAAAAGTACATTAAAAGCCCCTGATCAGGTTAATTTACACTGTTGACATTGACTATGGCCCTGATAATCAAGTCAAAAAAATATTCAGTAATGGAAGCGATTTGAAATGTTTTAATCTTGGTAGTAAAACTGGCAATGTCAATCCATGCTTTTTCCTTCTCGGAAGGATATTATGCTTATGCTAAAACACATTTTCAGGCATATACTCAATGCGCCCTTAAAGCTATGGGGAAAATTACATAAATCCTAATACTGGAATTTATCTGGGATTGCAAAAGCCACAGAAAAACCAAGCCCAAACTGTGCACTCTCAGATCTCAGTACCTACACTGCAACTTCCAGGCTTTGATAGCTCCTTAATTACAGTAAAACAACAAACAAAACCCTGGAAGCTAGGACTGGGACAGTATCTTTTCAACATACCTATTACCATACTACAGAAACCATCTGCTCTTGGTTAAAAGAAGCCCACAAGTCTGCCTAGCAGTGCATCCCCTGAAAAGCTCTCTAAGTAATTAAAGTGGCAAAAAAGGCCGCAGTAGACTAAAAAGATAATGCAATGACCATGATACTTTCTGCCAATTAGCAAATCTTTGCCACAATTATGAAGTGTCATTAGGGAAAAATGGCACCATTTTTTAAGGCTATGATAAAAACTAGAGCAAAGGTCTTGCCGTCAGATGATATTCCATCAGGTTATAGACTGGTGCATTATACTCGGATGAACAAAAGTAATACACTGATTACATCATCTCAGTATATCTGTAAAAGGGTTGGGGAAACTTATTCCAGAAATAACAGAAGAAAAGGTAAGCTAATGAAAGCACTTGTAGCTAGGATGTCTCCTGCCAAACTAAAATCAAGCTCATTAGGCTTCACCCACAAAAGGATGCCACATAAGCCACTACCAAAAGGGTGAAAGGTGCACTGCATAAGACAATATCTTGCCAGGGTTGCAGCTTTCAGATTTATTGAATTTGGTTTGGATACAAAGTTATGCTTTTTATTGGTACCTCTGGACAGGCTCCATGATTAGTAATAAAATTATGCATACTGAGTTTTAGGACAATATCATAGCTATGGGTGGTCAAAAAAAAAAGTATTTTGATATTGTAAAGCTTACTGACAGCAACCCCAAATCTTAGTTTATTCTTACCAGATCTTCTGAATTACATAATACATTAGAGAAAACACTGGTAGCTGACAAATTTGCTAAAAATTTAAACAAAAAAGCAAGTAGAATGTTTCTTTATAATTGAAAGTTATATGACAAAAACACAGCATGGTTCAAAACTCGTGCACCATTTTATTAATCAAACGTCCCAATTCCCCTAAGGAAACAGGCATACTGAAATAATTACTTTGATGATTTTTTTTAAATATAAATCCTGTGTACTGACACCTTTATGGTGAAGAGATGTCTGTACTAGTGGAAATGTATTCCTTGTCTTTATCAGATTTCAAGTCTAAGCAAACCTGAAATTACAGTCGTAGAAAGGTTTAGGTCTGAAAAAGACTGATGCTTGGTTCCAAAAAATCATTTACTGAAGAGCAACGGTATATCTACACAAAGTACACATTCAGTCAGGGATAAGCAACTGAAAAATGACAGAGGCAGGATCACAAAAGAGAATGCCACCCTGAAAGATGTATACACTATGGAGTGTATATGAGATACCTCATCACAAAATAAAAAAAAAATAGAGAATGCCACCCTGAAAGATGTATACACTATGGAGTGCTATGAGATACCTCATCACAAAATAAAAAAATACATAAATGTGTGTGAGTATGTCAAAATATGCAGTTATCAAAATTTTTCAAAAGAGAACCTAGTTTATAAAGGGGGCAAGTCGCCTGCACCCATATACTCCCTGCAACTTCTATATTCCAACTCCAAGATTGACTTTTTTCAATCTTGTACAAATTCCAAGTTTTCAATATTTTAACTTTTACATATTTTGTACTTGGAACACCTGCAATATTTTAACTTTACATCAAATGAATGTCACCCATTTTTTCCTATATAAATAACTATATATCAGAAATGTCTGTAGATATATCTGCATCTCTGTGTATACACACATACATTTTATATTATATATATATATATATATATATATATATATATATATATATATATATATACACACACACACACACACACTATATATATATATATATATATATATATATATATATATTTCGAGAGAGAGAGAGAGAGAGAGAGAGACAGAGAGAGAGAGAGAGAGAGACACACACACAGACACACACACACACACACACACACACACACACAGACACACACACACACACACACAGACACACACACACACACACACACACACAGACACACACCCCTATATATAAATCTTTATACATGCATACACACAGACAAAAAATCTATCCGGTACTTTTATTATCAAAACTGGTTTGAGAGTTTTAGAATATGTTGGCCTAATAAAAGGAAATGCACAAGTTGCTGCATGCAGATGATGTGGCATTAAAGGCGGACACTGAGCAAGATCGTCAGCAAAAATATAGGGAAATGGAATTTAATACTGAAGGTACATGGGATAAAATGGAGTACAGATAAGAGAGTTGTAAAGGCAGCAAGTTGTGGAAAATCAGTAGAAGCTGAGAACTGATACACAAGGGAAAATAGTGGATGTAGTTAACAGCCTCAAGTATCTGGGAGAAGTGGTTGAGGAGAAGGAGGGAAGTCTGAATGAGGAGGCCAATGCTAGATTAAGAGGAGCTGCAGCCAACTGGCATAGAGCGCCAGGTGTATGACAGAAGTATAACAAAGAAGCTTAAAGTAAGATGTATAAAACAGTGGTGGGATCAGTATTACTGTATGCAACAGAAACCTGGGCAGCAAAGCCACAGCAGTTCTGGAAACTAGAAGTGATGGAGATGAAATGCCTGGGACAGATAGCAGTTTGCACACTGTGGAAAACAAAGAAAGGAGGACGTAAGAGCAGAAGCCAAAGTAGCTCCAGTTGCAGAAAGATCAAGGGGAGGAGATCACAGTTGCTCTGGCACATGTGCAGAAAAGCAGAAGACAGTCTGGTGAAGATTTGGGACAGACAGGAAGGCAAGAGGAAACAATGGTGTCCAGCAAAGAGGTGGATGGATTGTGTGAGAGAAGACCTGTGATAGTCAAACATGAGTATATAAGAATAGGAGAGTGGCACTGAATAGAGAGAGATGGCAACAGTTGATAAGGCACCCCAAACCCATGCAGAAAACGGGAAAAAGGGTATGGATTTATGATTATAGTTATATTCCTTATCCAGCTAGAGGAGGACTGGCATTCCTTTTGGGAGAGTAGTGCCAGACCTTTAGGTCTTTAAATGTTACTCTATAATAGCTACCTTAATACGTTACCAGAATGTGCATTAGTAACTCAAAACAGGAATTTTCCCATTCTCACCACCAAGTTTTGGTCAGTGAACAGATGACTTGGCAAGTTTACTAACTAAATTAACCATTTTATTATTAATAAAAGCACAAACCATCCAAGAAAGCCACACCAATTAAACAGGTTCATAGGTTTATACTAGGCTAAATGAGTGACCATCAGGATCTTTACAAGTCTAGTCTTGCAACCCAACCAAGTTTTGTCACCAAGTTTCTTTGGAGGCCTGTATGGTGTGGTATGTTAGTGAAGTAGTAGCCAAGGGTTATGTAGGGGATACTCTAGCTAGGAATGTACTTACTGTTGACCTCTTTCCATCAGAGACATGTGGGCCAAACCAGAGGTGATTTGCGATTTTCTATCCAATGACTGAGGAAAAGGGTTGTGGATGGCTGTATCAGGATTTCTTTTGATTAGGGTCAGGAATAAACTTTACCTTATGTAGATGGGGAGCTTAATTCATAGTGAAGGGATCCTTTGAGATATCTGTATCTCCAGCATATTCTAATTTTGTCACAGGCAAAGTTCAGGTGCTTGGATTTAGTGTTTGTGGTGCCTTTTGTTTCGAACATGTACAAGAGAGCCATCAAAGCTGGATCAGAGGCAGTCTTATATGCTAGGCATGGATCAAATCTCAGTAACATGTAGAATACAAAGTACAGAGATAGGGCCTTAAGGTGATCTGAGTAGGGCCAGGGTATTAATACCCTGGATTCTTCTGGTGAGGAGCCTTTGAGAGTGCTCCAACTGTTGCAAATGCAGTGTTAGTTATACACCAAAGGGGACATTGTACTCAACAAGGAGTCTGATAAGGGATGAGTAGATGGGTACTATAAATGTCCTTGGACCTGGATGCTATCCTCCTTGCTTAGGAATCAAGTAACATAGAATAATAATATTTTCTTAGCATCTTGTCTACATGTTGGTCAAAGGTCAGAATACTGTCTACATATGTTCCCAGATCTCAACAATCAGGTCAGCTCTTATGGTTGTTTTATTGATGGAGTAGTTAGCTTGGGTGGATGACTTCCCAAAGGATATTATAATGCATTTCACCATGTTGAGATTTAATATGTGACTTTGGCATTTGTTTGTGTTAGTGTTAGACTCTCTTGTAGGATGTGGCTGTCAAATCCATGATAGCTCATAATTTATAGTCATCTGCAAACTTGGTGAGCCAGAGGACTTTGACATTAGCCTATACTTTCAAGAAGCAGATGCCAAAACAGGAGCAAGCCCAACACACACCCTGGTCGAGGTGGTCTCACTGATCCAGAATGTGAGCCAGCCAGAAATTTGTTGAGTTTTGTAGGGATTTATGCCTAGTTCTAATAGTTTGTCAATAATATCAGAGTGGGGTGTTGTATCAAATGTCTTGGGCAGGTTAAGGTGGGCAGTATGCAGTTTTTCCCTCAACCATAGCCTCAGTGACCCTCTTGAAGTCTACAAGGTTGAGCAGGCAAGTCTTTCCCTTAAAGCCAAACTGGGATGCATCCAGTGTTTGTAGGTTGACAATGTCCTTGGTGATCATTTCTACAATTTTGTTCCATGGCTTTACATGAAACTTGACAGACAGAGCTCTACAGTTTCCAGGTCTGGTTAATGGTCCATCCTTACAAAGAGGAATGAACAGTGTGGCCCTCAGTTCATCTGGTATGTGACCTGTTTTGAGGCTGTAGATGAACAGTGCCCTCAAGTGATCCTGCTAGGACTTGTTTTAGGCCAAGAGACAATAGAGGATGTTGTTGGGGCTCATTGAAGCCGTATTTTAGCCTTTGTGAGCACCACCAGGACCTGCTCCCTATTGATAGTTGGGGGATATGCTAGAAGGGATTTCACAGGCAGTTGTGGGGGCTCAAGTTAGAGCTAAATTTAATCAGTCAGTAGATTTGTTCATTGAAGGGTGTGCCATTTACCACCCGTTTTGCACACTGTTGAATGTTACTTTTAAAGGTTCCTGACATAACTGAAGAATGTCTTGTGATTGTCCTTTGCCTGGGAGGCTAACCTAACCTTGAAAGTGGCTTTGCTGGACTTTATTAGACCTCTTGGTTTCTTGTTAGTTGAATCAGAGAGCTAGTCTCAGAGATGCCCTTTTGATTTTGGCCATGACTTTTTCTTTTGTTGTATACACTATTAAGGATTCTTCCAGTGGGCTTTTTTTAATGTTAGAGCTAGGCTTTCTTCAGGTAGGTACAACAGCCTCAATGCAGTCATTTACATGTTTGCACAAGGTTTCTGTAAATAATTCTGCATAGGTAGCTGTATTCTCAAGGTTTGGGGGAGCTGTGAATTTTGACAAAGCATTGCTTAACAGGATGTGGTTTGCTTTAGAATAGTTCCTAACTATTACAGGATTAGTTAGGTTTTGCATGAGTTTTATTTTGAAGGAGACAGCTATGTGGAACAACTTTACCAATGAGGACTTGACACAAGGGTGGGGGGTGCAAAACTCTCCCATGTTGGTGAGTACTAGGTCCAATGTGCTGGGTCCACTATCTGGTCCAGTGTGCTCGTGTTGATTAACTCATAGGCACAATGTTTCCTGGACTTTGAGGCTGTGTATGTGTCCTAGTCTATAGAGGGGGTAGTAGTCTCACTCATCTGGGTGTTTGGTTGGATGGCAAGTGCCTTTAGTAGGTCTAGCTGACACACTGTCAACTATCAAGGAGTATGGGGAAATGCTTTACTTTGTTTTACTCTTCTGTAGTTTTACAACAGAAAAAATCCTGAAATGTGGCTTGTTTGGGAATGTCTGAATACATGTTTAGCTTACTTCCACAATGCGATGATGAATCTGTACTAGACCAAGGCTGACCGGCAATTCTTTAGTCAATATTTAAGTGGAGCATAAAGTCAACATCACCAATTCAAAGGTTCCATAAAATTATTTACTGTTTATTTTATTAGCAGAACTAAACAGATCCATTCCTCAAGTCCAGCAAAATGAGGGTATATTAAATTTCTACTAAAATATTCTGAATCAGACTTCAAGGGAATTATTTCTGGTTAACTAAAATACTGTAATGGGATATTTCTAGCAGGATACCTGAAATATACCAGTCGTTGAGTAAATCAATAAAAGAAATCCATCCAGATATTTAAATATTCATTCTGGTTTGAGACAAACTAATTTTACCTCCAGCAATGGTTACATTTTAAATCGACAGGAGATGAATTAAACAGGCATGTTAAAAGGCAGGATAAAAATGACTGTTACAAATTTGCATTTCATATTTTGAACATAGGCCTGTAAACTAGGCATATCTTCAGACATTTGACTGAAATTGCACTATATACACTTTGAGAGACTGGTATGAATGTGACGTTTCTTACATCTACTTTATTGTATTTTGGGAGGAAATTTTATATCTGACATACAAAAGTACAATATGAGCAAGGTATACCCTTTTTGTTTCACAGAACTGCAAAACAAAACTATACAAATAGTGGATGAAATTCAAACTTATGAATTTCAGGACAAAGAGGTTAGGAGACAATAGACAAAATGGAAGGCTACAAGGCATGAAACATTTGTTGCACTTGAGGATATATTGCCTAGCCAGACTTATCCAGTACACTGTAAAGTAACACTTTTAAATGTTTGTAATTTTAATAGCTTCCATTTTTGTAATTATGAGGAGTCTTAAATAAAAACAAATTACAGTGGCTCTGAAACAGAGCTCTTTTCTGAGTAAATGGTATGCAAAAGAATATTTAGCAGATAATGGTAATGGTCTTTAGTGTGATCATTTCAGTTAATTAATCCTTTTGTGCAGAATCATAATGAACTTTAAGATATACAATTTGTTTATTCAGGTACGGACAGAAAATATGTTAAAATCAGGTCAGACAAGGCTGATGCATAAGCAAGTTTTATACTTGCTTTTGAAAATCTTTGGAACTATATAAAAAAGTTATCCTTAAAAGGCATAGCAAATTATAAACTCTTGACAATTTATCAACACATTGAGCAATGCTACTGAAGTGGTGTAATAAACTATATTTTCAAAAAGAGTTCTGTACTAGGATACCATATTATGTTCAGGTCTGTACTGTTTCGACACCCGTGTTATACAAGGTATGTATGCATCAGTAATAGGTTGCATTACCCGTAAGCTCATATTCAACAAAGCAATTAGTAGCAGAAGTCTGGCAGAACTAATTCGAAAGAACAGCAACCTGTGCAGGGTTACCTCTTTAAACCATGCATCATACACTGTGTACCTTCCAACACAGGCATGATATTCTTCCACTGATGTACAACTCCAAGCTTTACACTTAATGCAGTTTCAATTCACACTGCTTCTCTGTCTTACCATGCAGGGTTAATACAAGTACATATGGGAACTGTGTGTAAAAGGGCACCAGCACACTAAGTGCTTACATTAATGTGCACCAAATTTCTCTGCTGTCAGCACTGTTTTGATATGCTGCTGGTGCAGGCATGGCCATGGCATGTCTTGGTACTTTCAGTAACATTATACAATGTAGCCACTGTATGTTTTGGAGGTGGGGGCTGGCTGAATTGATGCATCGACATTAGGCCTTCTGCACTGCTTACAAGTAGCACAGATGCAAAACCTGCCCAACTATGAAGTGTAGCACTTCTACAGAGAGGAAAATAGTGGCTTCAGTTCCACTGTCAGCTCTGCAACTGCTGCTTCCAACTTATAGAGCCTAAAAATTACATGGAAGATGCAGGACAAGATGCAAGGAGACTTTTGCAGGGGGTGGGGTGGAGTACACATTCTATTGGCAGTAACAGGAGGGGCACACAGGCGATGGTGCATTGTGGGAGTAGTTATGGAACCAAATTCTGTGGAGACTCTTGAATGAGTCATTCACACCTGCAGGTAGGGACTGAAACATGCTTTACAAAGAAGGCGGCTCAGTGCCCTGAAATGAAGTGTGAGCATGTTCTGCTGCAGGCAAAAAGGGGCACATGGCCTTCCAGTTTGGCAGGTAATGTCAAGGACTTATAGGACAAGCAGTTATGGAACCAAATGATGAGAAAGATTATTCATACCTGCAGGCACTGGCTCAAATATGCATGCTAAGGCAAGGAAGAGGGCACAGTGTTCTGAAATGAAGAGGGAGCTACTTGCCAAATAAGGACCTCCTGGATACACTAGGAAGTGGCTTAGGCACAGAGACCATAACTGCCATGGAGTAGAATGACTGCTGCAGGTAGGTTCTGGTTACTATGTGGTGAAACTGTCTTTTTGGTACTTTTGTTTTGCCATTAGGTATGGTCTGGATGGATAAGGTCATAGTAACGTGTCAGCTCTGCTGTCTGACCCTACTGCATAGCATGGCTCAATAAAAAGGAGGCATGACATTCAAATGTGGTGCTACACAGCTGCCATTTGCATGTCCAATAACACTCCACCAGATACGTATCATTAAAGTAAGGGTGTATGGTACTGTGGCATGTCTCTCTCTCTCTCTCTCTCTCTCTCTCTTTCATTCCCAGGCCCATTTGATATCCTGATGGGAGGGCTAGCAGGTATGTGGAGGCTTGTGTTTGGTGCACTTCTCTCTCATGCCAAGTTTTTTTTAATTATATAATACAGACAATGTCATAAATTATTAGTATATAGCAGCATGACTAACACTAATTGCATCATTTGTCATGTACCAGCCTCAGGCCCATGGGAAGGTAGTATTTTAATGGTCCTGGACAATGCAACAGTGGGCCTGTCTGCTGTCATTCCACTGGGTATCAGAGCAAAGCTACCTATTCTATTTAATGCAATACTGGGTATTGAAAGGAGCATGCGAAAGGGTTAAGTGCTACTTCTGAAACAGGGCAAGGTGCACCATGAGGATAGATGTACAGAATCTGGCAACAGATTACTGACATAAGAGATACTCCTGGGGGAGCGCTACAGAATCCTGAAAGTTCAAAATCCTGAAAATATACAGGATACTGACACTTACTATATTCCAGTAAAAATACATACAGAAACAAATAAAACACAAACCATATTACTCTTCTCCAAGTATAAGAAGGGGCAAGCTCCCCTGTGCTGGAATATAGTGTTGGTATCCTGTGTGTCTTCAGGATTTTGGGTCTTCAGGATTCTGTAGTGCTCCCACTCCTGGATAAGAGTAAGAGTTTGCTACCTGCCAAAAACCACAAAGTATTGTCCTGTACACCTCACTGTTACCCACTCTGGTTCCAGCAATTAAAAGGTAAAGTGGCTCATTAAAGGTAGTTTTAAAGAAATGGCCAGCACTTTGAGGTGATAGTCCCACACCCATCTGCAGTTGCTGAACAAGGGAGGACTTCTATGCTGTCAAGTCTACTCTCATAAATGGCATTGGTGGTTCATTAGTACAGAGACATTCACTGGTCAAGGATGACAAAAACAACAGGACCTGAATTATACAACTGTTCCCGATTATCTCATAAGGAGTTCTTTTGCTGGCATTGTAAAAACATGCTTGCTAATGTTACGCATCCAGTAATGGCAACTCTGCTATGTTGAATTTGTCCTGCCTTTTGGCCACCGTGTTGAACTTTGCAGATTATCCCCATGGTAGTGTGACCTTGGAGTTGGTATATTTAGTTAGGGGGGTGTAGGTGGCCGAAGCTCCCCATCAGTGGCTTTAATTTGTTTTGGGTTTAATTTTGTTTTTTTTTTTAGCCAAGTGGTTACTTACCTGGAGTTGGAAGTCTGTGTTCCAGGACTTTGGTTTTCTGTGGTTGTCAGCTTTCTCATCTCGGAATTTTAAGTTGGCCTTCTGGTATTTCAGCCTTCTGAAGTAGACCTACTAAGACACATGCTTTACACACCTCAGTTTTCCACATAACCTACACTATCAGGTAGAGTACTAAATTGCCTGCATCAGCTTTGCATGTTTCTCAGTGCAGAGCTATGGGGGTGTAGGTGCTGCTGCATGTAGTGTCTAATGACCTGTCATGTTCACTACACTCCCTGCTGTGCACGATCCTAGCAGAGATACATTTTCTGTATGTACGAGTTCCATCAATGCATGCATTCATGTCACTTATCTCAGTTTCTCCTTTAGACTGTGGTTTCCTACAGCATTGACTAACATTAGGTCAAGCTATCACTGTGGAGAACATACCTCTTAAAGTCATTTCCTGAATCTATTTTTTCCTTGACCAACAGCTTTAGCAGCATTTGTGACCAAGTTAATATTAGATTTCCTGCTCTATGTCATACATATGTTTTGTCTTTCTGAAAGCTGCATAAACAGAGAATTATGTTCTTAATCCATTAGCTGTTATGTAAATAGTTACTATTCTCTAGTTTTGATTGAAAATGGCATTAAATCAGGGTTTTATTTTATCACACTACCTAATTAATATATATATATATATATATATATATATATATATATATATATATATATATATATATATATATATAAATTAAACACCTCCTCAACCTCAAAATCAATTTATTCAGATTTCTGGAGTGCAAATTGCATCACTGTACCATCCACCCCTTTCTCAAATAAATCCCCCATTACAAATTAACAATCTTGCCTACTATAGAAAGATTTGTTCTACAATTACAAATTAAACCTGCATGAAACTGTTCTACTCCCACTCCTCAATACCCATCAATACTTTAGTTCTTCTTAATTTGCCTCAGTTAAAGTAGCTTTTGATTCAAAATACTTAAGTGACTATTTCTTGCAAAATGAGTTAAATTAAAATCAAAAAGTATTAAAATCATAAGATCGCAGTTTAACCCGATGAAGCTAGTTGGAAGACAAAAAATTCTCCATTTTTAAAAATATCAAACTTGGCCTTCAGTCATCTTGATATAGCCAAATAATAATCCTTGATATTAAAAATGTCAGTAGTTAACATAACCATACTTTATAAGCTTTTTTCCCCCACAAACTCTTCTTGCCAGTTAATAGGATATAAAACGTTTGTTGAATATTCAAAACTTTCTGAAGTTTATTTGCCATCTGTAATCCACTCCGATTCACAGACCGCGTACAAAAGCAAAGAACTTTTACTGGAATATCAAGGTTCTCCAAAATTACTTTTCCTAATTCTCAATTTTTCCCCAGCACTTGTCACGGTGTCCTTCCCAGTATATGTTATGGCAAAATAATCCTATATTTTTTTTTTATTGGCTTGTAGCAAGATCTCGACAGTGGAATATCAGTAGCCGGTCTTTTTGGATTAAGTCTTTGACCATCTCACCCAAAAGGCTGACAGGAAAAGTGGAGGGGTTTGGGCTAGGACCAGGACCAAAAGGGGAATAAATTTAATAGGTGATCAGATGTTGTAACAAAATACCCAAGGAAGGAAGTCTTTGGAAAGGCCATCTATGCAAAAAGGTGGCAGATTATATATACTGCAACCCAAGGAAAAGACTGTGATTGCGCTACAACTTGCCTAAGGTAAAGAATCCACCAAAGAAATAGGACTTGGAGCAGAATATTATGAAAAGATCTATAGTAGAAGATTATGAAAAGGATCTGGGACCCTCAATCATATCTGTAGGGGGCTACTAGGAGTGGTAAAAAGGCAGTAGCATCACCAAAAAATGCTGGTGTATAGCTACAAGATGGTAGGCTCCAGAAGCAGACAGATAACACACTCAATAGCACCCTAATCAGATCATACCTTAACTAGTGTTCACACTTATAGAGGCTGTGCAAAGAAAGAGACCTCAGACTACTGAAAGGAATCCAGAAAAATTCTGATAGGAATCCAGGTAAAAGCCAGCAGAAAGATCAGAAGCATGGAAGAAAATGGATATGGCTAGGGACAGAGGCATTAGCGCTCGTCTCACCCATGAGCTGTAGAAATGGATAGGATAGTAGTATACTAGAACAGGTCATGAGGATGGGAGAGCGCCATTCTGAACAAGGACAGAGGGAGAAAATGCACCACAGGAAGGTAGCAGATTACATGGACTGTTTACTAGATCTCCTTTGAGAAAGGGTTGGAAACCTAAATATAATACAAACCTAATATAATCCAGTGCATGACTTGTATGATGATGAAGGAATCCAGAGACAACCAAGAGGGCACTGTACTAGTGGGACAGGGTAATGGGAAAGGTACGGACACAGGGCAGATTAAGTGATCAGTGCACTAAATAGCAGACCTGCCTGCCAGGATAGGCTTATCACCTTCTTTTGCATCAGGTAAAAAGTAAAGAAAGACACCATGTAAATTGGCTTGTGAAACGAACATAGAATAGTTTCTTTGTCATACTTTCAGAAGTAAAAGATCTATTAAAACAAAAAACTACAAATGATATGCAACACTTCAAGTTCCCAAATACTAGTTGTAACAAGTAATATCCGTAAGTGGTTCTAGCTGACTTTCACAGGTGAAAAGTTCAGATTTTCAGCTTGTCATTTCTGCATTTCCTTAAAGGCACAATTCTACAGGAACAGGGGACCAGAGTAGCAATCCTTTAAAACAATTAATTCCTCTCTCTCTCTCTACACACCGCTAACTAGCAAAACATCTGAATGTTTACTTTAAAACTAAACTCAAATGGACTACTGCCAAAAATCAACATGCCAGAATTAAAATAAAACTCACTCATACCAAAACACTTATTTTCTTTACTAGATTTAAAAAAGACAATTATTTGAAATTTGAGTTATAGTAAACAAGAAAGTTTAGCCAACTGTACATGGATGTAATGTGATCATTTTGATAACCCTCTAGAAATGCCACAGACCTTTCAAAATTACTGCGACTGCTGTTAAAGTGCATGATGCTCTACCAGATTAAAACTCAAATGGTATACAAAATTTGCTCTGCTGTCTCTCCCAGTTGTGCAAATGTACCACATTTGTTGCCCACTAGTCTATCATCCGTTGAGGTCTATTAGAGAATACAAACTCTGTCACAACTGGATCATGCCCAATCTACATGTTATTCTACCCATGAACAAATACTGGTTGCATTTCTAATTATTCTTGTCCTGTGCAAAATGCAGTCACCCTGCTGCATTACCATCCCTGCATCTGCTTTCAAGCAGATAGGTTTTGAAATTTCCAGGCTTTATTGTTCCCGCCCAGCTAGTACAAATATTCTACACTTGCCGTCTTCCATTTCTCTGGCACTACACACTGATCTGTTGACTTTTTTTTTTTTTTAAATCAGGAAGTCTACAAACATACTGGCAATATCTGAGAACTCTCTAGCAGCCAGTGTTTTCCTTACACTTTTTTCACTTCCTTCTTTTATGTCAGTACTCATCCAAAATTGTCCCCATTCTGCCCCACCTACCCTCCATGGCACAGTGCCTTTAACTTTACTTTTGCCAAGACTGATAATATATATTTAGTACATCAGCTTTTTGCCAGACTTTTGCGGTTTTATTCCTGCTTTACCCAAGCATGTCTAGTTCTGTACCGCCAGTCTTCCTTCTACACTCACCACCCATGTTGTTTGCTCATTCATACTGTGCTTCCTCCACCTTCTCACCCCTCCATTCCACATACTATATACCCCATCACCTGCATCATGATCCACATACTATATACCCCATCACCTGCATCATGATCCACATACTATATACCCCATCACCTGCATCATGATCCACATACTATATACCCCATCACCTGCATCATGATCCACATACTATATACCCCATCACCTGCATCATGATCCACATACTATATACCCCATCACCTGCATCATGATCCACATACTATATACCCCATCACCTGCATCATGATCCACATACTATATACCCCATCACCTGCATCATGATCCACATACTATATACCCCATCACCTGCATCATGATCCACATACAATATACCCCATCACCTGCATCATGATCCACATACTATATACCCCATCACCTGCATCATGATCCACATACTATATACCCCATCACCTGCATCATGATCCACATACTATATACCCCATCACCTGCATCATGATCCACATACTATATACCCCATCACCTGCATCATGATCCACATACTATATACCCCATCACCTGCATCATGATCCACATACTATATACCCCATCACCTGCATCATGATCCACATACTATATACCCCATCACCTGCATCATGATCCACATACTATATACCCCATCACCTGCATCATGATCCACATACTATATACCCCATCACCTGCATCATGATCCACATACTATATACCCCATCACCTGCATCATGATCCACATACTATATACCCCATCACCTGCATCATGATCCACATACTATATACCCCATCACCTGCATCATGATCCACATACTATATACCCCATCACCTGCATCATGATCCACATACTATATACCCCATCACCTGCATCATGATCCACATACTATATACCCCATCACCTGCATCATGATCCACATACTATATACCCCATCACCTGCATCATGATCCACATACTATATACCCCATCACCTGCATCATGATCCACATACTATATACCCCATCACCTGCATCATGATCCACATACTATATACCCCATCACCTGCATCATGATCCACATACTATATACCCCATCACCTGCATCATGATCCACATACTATATACCCCATCACCTGCATCATGATCCACATACTATATACCCCATCACCTGCATCATGATCCACATACTATATACCCCATCACCTGCATCATGATCCACATACTATATACCCCATCACCTGCATCATGATCCACATACTATATACCCCATCACCTGCATCATGATCTTCTGAGGACACACTGTCTTCTCTTCATGACCCTGTCCATAGATCTGAATACTCTCCCACAGTCATTTCTGTGTTTTGTTTATGATTTCAGTTTACCAGTCTGACTCATCACTGACCCTCTGTCCCAGTACACCATAACATACTGTGAAGAAATAAAAACATCATATTTATGTAATCTTATCCACCCCCTTTCTCTGAACAGTGTCATGATCATTGTTGGCCAATAGTGTCCTAAGCTGAACATCCATGACCCTTTTTACATTTGTCAGGACCACAGTGCACCAGGTCACACATCCTCTCTACCCTGGATAGGCAAATCACCAAGTATGCTCCAAATCCTTCTGTAGCCTGGAGCTGAAAATCTCCAACTGTGCCCTGGGCAGATTCATCCCACTCTTAAGTATTACCACATTTCTCTTCCTCAACTTCTTTTATCTCTTTCTCCAGATAGGTTTGGGAAATAACTGGCTGTAACACCTAATGATCTCCTTATTTCCTCTGTCTTGGAGCCTGTGCACTCAACATGACCAATGGCTATAGAACCCACATGGCACTGGATTATTTAATCCAATTTGTTAATCAAGCAAGTGAGTTGGGTTATACAACCTTTTTTAGCCACAGCCCAGGTTCTTAATCCTACCAAGTCACCACAATATAGGATTGTTAAATCAAGTATAATAGGAAAATTTAAGTTAGAGAGCAAGGCCAGTAAATTGTTTAGAAAATGAACACCTGTGCATAAGAAATTTACTAGATGAAGTAATTTAGGTAATAATTACGTATTTTTGAGGCTGCAACTAGCCAAATCAAGTACTGGTAGATTCATCCAGATGATGCTCTTTCAGTTTGGTTGTAAAAGCCTTAAAAATTGTTGCAGTTCCAACTTCAGCTGGAAAGTGATTCAGTGTTTTAGGATCAAGTTTGGAAAATGCTCCTTCACCAATGGCTGCATAAAATCAAGGTCTAAAATCAAAGTAATGTGATCTTTGCATGTTCCTTTCATATTGACAGGCATGGTTAAAACAAATGCACTAGTCAACAGCTCAGGAGAAAGGAAAGGTGTCCTGTAACCATGGACTAGTTGTAAAGCTACCCTCCAGTGTTTTCAACACAGCAGATACATTTTTGTTCTACATCTTTCACTGTCATTCACCTTTCCTTCTCCTTTCTGTAAAGTCAATTCCTTGCTGCTTACAGCAAATCCATTCTTATGTTTATAAGCCTCAGTCCACACATTTTTCTTTTTACACTGTCCATTTCATGCTCTATTTGGGAATGTCCCCTGTATATCTATCCATTTATCACAATACTGACCCTCAGTGACTTGGAACTTTTATACCACTTGGTGGCAGCAAAGGTCACCAGTCTGCTTCACTCCTCCACCAATGATGCTAGTAGTTTTAGCTTTTGTTCTTGTAGCACAATTTCTGTCAGCCAAAAATTGCCCTCTCTCTCTGTCTCTATAGCGCAAGCAACAGACTGTCTAAAAAATGAGATTCTGCCAAAAGTATACAAAAATAGCCCTCCACAACTAGATATAATTTTCCCAGATCAATCTAAAAAAAAAGGCTTCTGACTCAGTAAGCTTTAAAGTTTGAAACACATACTAAATATTGCACAACTTAAGATACAGGGATTATGCATACAATTTGTTTAGATAGTGTGGATAGGGCAACTCTTTTTAGAAACTGGTGTGCAAATTTCTTACCATTCACTATAAAAGAATTGGACAAAGAGATTTAATAAAATTATGATATGATCTAGCATACATGTAACAGAATAATAAGAACAGTGAATAAATAAAGTTATAGGGCATTGAATTCTGTACTCATCTGAAACTTTCATAGTACTGCAATTAGAGAAGTAGTTTTAAAGTGGTGCCTATCATTTTGTCACTATTGAAACTGGTCCTTCTTATGTGGTGAGGCCCTGTTTCCAAGCTGCCTATCAGATCCTAATGCCATCCGAACTCTGATGGTGGATATCTGGTGCAGGAAATATTGCCACTGACAGGACACAAAGAATTAAGATGGATAAAGTTAAAGTGACCAAAAAAATGAAATTTCCTGCCAGCAAGGTGATATCAGTGATATAATTTCAGTACATGTAATGGCATAAAGAATACAGATGTAGTTATGGCCTTTTGCTGAAGCAGACCCTATAATATAGGGTCATCAAGTGGCCAACCACCTGTGCTTGAGTTCTAGCATCCCCGCTGATAAACTCTTAATTGTAGACTGGGCAATAAAAATGAAATCTTGAAAGCTATACTTGCTCAGGAATCTCTTCTTCTTTTCTTTACCATCACAATATGTAGGTATGAAAAATGATAGGTCAAAAGAAGGCTCTCTGGCTGAGCAAGTTTGCAGAAGGAGTTTGTGGATGACTACCAAGCTTTACCCATGCAAATTCATTGTGCTTGGAAATCTTTCTCATAGTAGATACTGTCATGAGACCTGGGCACATCTGTGAGCAATGAACTTTCCTACAACCGCCATGTAATCGGATGCCAAAAGGAAATTGTTCTACACTGAAGACATGCCATTTTGTAATTGGGTGGTCTAAGTCCACAAAAGTTAGTTTCCCACTTCACTCTCCCATTAACTTGATTCTATACAAGTATATGTTCCACCCAAAAAACACAACACGGTTATATCCTACCAAAGTTTTACAGGGTGTCAAAGCTCTGCCACTCCATTTCATCTTTTATGGAGATCTGCAGGGTGATCGCTGCTTGCGCTACAAGGCTGCAACTGACTCTGTCCCGCTTCACCTCTGACAGGTTCATGAAACCCACCTGGAAACACCAAAATACCCATTGTATCTTAAGCTTGTACTGCAATGTAAAACAGGACTTGTTGGCAGGATAAGTCTCCCTTCTTTATCCCAAAAGTAAGGTATCAATCTGTTATTCCATGTCAAAGTAGCTCCCTCATTTACTTTAAATCTAAATTAACTAAAGTGAGGAGTACTAAAAACTTATCCAGGGTCTAGCCTGTTGTGTTACATACAGAGGAGGTAGGTAAACTTAAGGGGCTAGGCTGTTGCAGTCTTCTAATGAGGATTGTCTAATATACACCTATGGAACCTACGAGTGACTTGTGAATGCATAAAATGGTTTTCCACAAAGTACCACCCAAAAAACACAACACGGTTATATCCTACCAAAGTTTTACAGGGTGTCAAAGCTCTGCCACTCCATTTCATCTTTTATGGAGATCTGCAGGGTGATCGCTGCTTGCGCTACAAGGCTGCAACTGACTCTGTCCCGCTTCACCTCTGACAGGTTCATGAAACCCACCTGGAAACACCAAAATACCCATTGTATCTTAAGCTTGTACTGCAATGTAAAACAGGACTTGTTGGCAGGATAAGTCTCCCTTCTTTATCCCAAAAGTAAGGTATCAATCTGTTATTCCATGTCAAAGTAGCTCCCTCATTTACTTTAAATCTAAATTAACTAAAGTGAGGAGTACTAAAAACTTATCCAGGGTCTAGCCTGTTGTGTTACATACAGAGGAGGTAGGTAAACTTAAGGGGCTAGGCTGTTGCAGTCTTCTAATGAGGATTGTCTAATATACACCTATGGAACCTACGAGTGACTTGTGAATGCATAAAATGGTTTTCCACAAAGTACCACCCAAAAAACACAACACGGTTATATCCTACCAAAGTTTTACAGGGTGTCAAAGCTCTGCCACTCCATTTCATCTTTTATGGAGATCTGCAGGGTGATCGCTGCTTGCGCTACAAGGCTGCAACTGACTCTGTCCCGCTTCACCTCTGACAGGTTCATGAAACCCACCTGGAAACACCAAAATACCCATTGTATCTTAAGCTTGTACTGCAATGTAAAACAGGACTTGTTGGCAGGATAAGTCTCCCTTCTTTATCCCAAAAGTAAGGTATCAATCTGTTATTCCATGTCAAAGTAGCTCCCTCATTTACTTTAAATCTAAATTAACTAAAGTGAGGAGTACTAAAAACTTATCCAGGGTCTAGCCTGTTGTGTTACATACAGAGGAGGTAGGTAAACTTAAGGGGCTAGGCTGTTGCAGTCTTCTAATGAGGATTGTCTAATATACACCTATGGAACCTACGAGTGACTTGTGAATGCATAAAATGGTTTTCCACAAAGTACTTTTTGAACATAGGAACATACTAGGCAAGCAATATCTGGGGCATTAAGATGTCAGACATATATACCTTTAAGCTGACAAAACAGAGTTTTTTCCACCCTTTTCAATTACTTAACCTGCTCATCTCCCAAATCGATCAGGACTAAATGTGTGTCCACCCAAACAGTCATCAAGACTAGGCTTAAGGGTTGCTAAAGCAGTAATCATTTCACATGTAGTGATAACATATTCCTTAGGTAGGAGAACATTCAATTAGGAACCTATCCCTTCAGCAAAAAAACTGGAGGGGTTTGGCATAATGGTTAAGATCTTTACCTCGTAGGCACAAGGTAAAGGGCCCGATTTTGATCTCAGGTTATTGGCAAAGATTAAAATGGCCCTTCAGGGCAGTTCGCGTAGTATTCACCTATGAACCAGGGAATTTTATGGAGTAGATTTAAATGCTTAATGCACATGTTTGTCCACTACTGGTTTTGCAAAGAAATATGAAGGTGAAATAGAACAGTCTTTCATGGCTTGTGAAGCTAGAAACTAGATCTCTCAAACTCCAAGCTATGAAGTACAAGAAGAATTATTCTAATCTATCAGGGGAGCTGAAGGATTTAAGACCTTTAATTTTCTTGGTTAGAAATCTTACAGGCCTTCCAGCGGAGTGATGTGCTTGATTTGTACACACTGCACTCTACAGTGTACTCTATGGTAGGTCTGATAAGAGTGCAGTGGTAGCATGACTTCTGGATCTTGAAGATATTCCTTTGCAATTAACTGGGCCAGAAAAGGTTTCCTGACTATGATGAAATGAGAGAGTTATCTATGCAAGTACCTAGGTCTCTTACGGCCATATCGGTCTTAAGAGGAGCACCATTTATAACATAAGAGGTGTGAGCGACTCTTCTGTCAAACACTATGCTGCACTCCTCTGCCCATTTAGTTTGAGACACCATGTATGCGTATATTCCAGCCCTTGCTGGAGCTATTTTGTACAGCGGATGAGCAGATAATTTGCCGTCAACAAACTTGGTTAACCACAGTAGTGGGATATTTGCTTGGATACATACAAAATAAATGTCTAACAGTAGAGGACCAAGAAATGACCCTGTGACACCTCACTAGCTAATTTGCATTCTCAGAAAGAAACAGCAACTCCTACAACTTGAGATCTCCTGGATAGCCAACTTGCAATCCAGTGGACAAAGTAGGGGTTTTATATTACATTTGTCTATTTTTTCAATAATAAAAGTATGGGGGGATAATATCAAAAGCATGGGCCAATTTGAGATAAGCAGAGTCCACAGAATGACTGCTGCCACAGCTACATAATCTTTTCACACTGTGCAACTCATTTTAATCCAAATGTATTTCCAATAGTTTTAACATTTTTGCAGTTGTATCACCACAACTTTGCTAACCAGTGCTGCACTGAACTACAGCCGTACCTCAGTGGAAAAACATTTTAATATAGGCTTCAGTCTGAAAGCTGACAGCACTGCTTCATTATTTCAGTACTATATTGTGCCTCATTTCACGACTGTTCTATTACTCTCAGTTTTCATTAGTTTGGTGTAAAGACTGAAGCTTTTAATGTACATATCTTAGCAGCCATGGGAGTTGTTGTTGTTGTTGTCTTTCGGCTTTCCCCAGTTAGGGGTCGCCACAGCAAAACTCAGGTCCGCTGATGATTGGCAGTAGATTTTTACACGCTGAGCTGCCAGGCCTGATGCATAACCTTCAACGAAGGTACGCCCATTCATGCATGTCTCCACACAGAAGACGCTCTAGCCGAGAATCGAACAGGACAACATCTTACTGTGAGGCGACAACACTACCGCAGCACCACCACCGCAGTACATTAGCAGCCATGGGAGTATCAATATTGCCTTTGTAGATGAGTTTCATTTAATTTTCTTTTCTATTACATCACTTAAGTCTGCATTTTCAATACAAGCTTTATACATAAGCTTGCAAGAGTGCACCACCTATGCATGGAAGACTTTCTTATGATGCCATTTACTCAGTATTTTTCCAGTGGAATTTTTGCTTTGGAGTATGTAAAAGCCAATAGTTATAGCACATTCACTGCTAACAGATATTAGACTTTCTTGTCCCTCAAGGCCTACATGGCCAAGTAGTACTGTTAAGGCTTCAGTTTACAAAGCGGTCGGGAACCCTTCAAGGGGGAGGCAAAACATTAGTGCTCATTTTATGAGGGATTATGGGCAATATTACAGATTCCTGAATTATAATTTTAGAAGCTACACATTCAACTCAGTGTAGCATGCTGCAAAGATACTTGTGGCTGCATTGCTGTCTGTATCTGCCAATCTACTCAGACTAGTATGCTGCACCCCAGGTCTCTGCCAGGTACTGTTTACCATTCACTTCTTATCCCGTGCTATACCTCAGGTCTCTGCCAGGAACTAACTGCATACCATGCATCTCTTATCCCAAGCTGTACCAAAGTTCTCTGCAAGAGTCTCACTGTATACCTTGCACCTCTTATCCCGTGCTGCACCCAAGGTCTCTGCCAGGTTCGAGCTGTATATCCCATGCACATCATGTCCCACGCTGCACTCAAAGTCTCTGCCAAGGACCAACTGTATACCATGCATCTTTTACCATATGCTGCATCTGTGTCCATGGAAGAGTTACTGTATACCATGCATCTGTCATCACTGTCACACCAAACAGTACTCCACAGATGCATATGTCCTTTTACCAGTTCCACTGCTCTGATAAACATGTCTCTTTCCAGATTCAGATGAATCTGCTGTGCTGAGTATTTCCTTCACACTTATGTGCAAATAGCTTTTCCACTCTTTTCAGAAGGATCATGGAAAATAAGGAAATGCAAGGCAGATAACACTACCAATTAACTGGTGGTGTGTCTCGCCCTTTTTTAATTTCTCCAAATCTTTTGGGCTTCTAATACCATGACAGGAATGGGATCCATTCCCAAGACAAGATACAATTCAAGTTCATGAAATTAGTATTGTGTCTGTCAAACTCTTCATAGAATACAGTAACATCCCTAATAACCTTCACCTACATCCTGAACTGACAACTGAACAGTCAGAAGAACTGGCAGCAGGGATCACAATGAAACACTTCTTTAGTGCTGCAGTTCTAAAATTAATTACTCCAGTCTCCATGATACTTCACAACGGGCTGCAACCCATACATCTGGTGAAAGAAGATGACAGCATCTTGATGTTCTGAATTAAGAAAAAAAAAATCATGCAAAGTGCAGAATTAGGTTGGTGACAAATTTGGAAAGCCAATATCAGGGAGCTAAACAGACTCTCATTAATACTTCCAGTCTTTACAAGTTTCTCATTCCAATAAAAGATGCATGTACTTAATTTACTGTGGTCACCCCCTTTGGCATATGCATTCTGACCTCAATGTTTTTAAAGCAAAAAAACAAACATTGTGTTTTATACTTAAACTTCACAGTATACATTTGAACAAAAGCACATGCAGGTCAAAAAGGATAATTTTTGCAACTACTTGCTTTAAAATGTGCACTGAATATGAAATGTAAATTAAGGCTTTGCTTTTTAGTAGCCAAAGTTTTCCTAGCCCTTAGCTCGTGCTTCCATAGTGATGTAGCTAACAAAAGTAAGCCTGACTTATCTCCATCTGGCCTTCCGTAGTACATCGGCATTGGTCAGTTGCTGGAAACTGGGCAAGTTTATGGAAAAGAACTACTGTTAACCATTTATAATGAAGCTGCATGCTAAATATGGAAAATTATTATTAGAATTGATACAGACTTACAAAGCGTTTCACTTGCAGGGGTTGCTGCACAACTTATGAAACCAGCAAAGTACGTGGCCACACACTGTATTGTGTGTGTTACCACACATACACTTCACCCACTTTACAGCTTATTCTTTCCACTTTATATTTTAACCTTAAGCCATTACACTTTAGATTGCTTTCTAAAACACAATCATAATGTTCAGGTTGGCTTGGCATTATTTTCTCTCAATCAGGGTCATGGAACCACAGACATTATTGTATCCCAAGGATATTTAGTTTTTTAATATATTATACATAATCATATTGTTCAGTAGAGGTTCTCAGTGTTTTTTTTTTAATTGCACAGCATTATATAGAGAGACTTCTGCAACATTTAGCTCTTTTAGGACAGCTTTGTTGCTACTCTAAATAACATGAGAGAGTAGTAGTCCATACTGGCTCTTTATAAACCCATCTGAGGGCTTCATATGTAGAAATGCCAAGGCATTAGCATGCTATGTGCTCAGTGGTGTATGTAGTGAATTCAATAGTCCCATTTGATATGCTGTTACTCTTACGGCAGGGAGATTTCAGAGAATGGTCTTGGTTCTTCATCCATTCTTATTTATTTTATTCAAGGAGCTGATCGAGATAAGCTTGTCCAAAAGAAAGAGGACAATTGTATTTGTGCACATACATCGGAAGTGGAGTAGAGGATAATTTGAGAATACATGGCGTTGATGATAGATGAAGAGGGGGGATGTAGTCCAATGATAGATTAGAGTAGGGACATTGACTAAGATGCAATGAAGCAGGGAGATGCATCCTTTCTGACTACTTTTGAGGTATGTTCATTTTCGATATTCACTGATTCACCTCCACCTGTTTGCCCTGCCTGTGCAGTGGCTGGTCTAAATATGTGGAAGGCATCGTAACCCTATACTGCTGGGGTGCTCCACAAGGCTTTAAACAACGTCTCCATCACTGCACAAAGATGTGCATTCCACAGGGTGAGGAGAGTTTAGAGGGACTGTAGTTTCTTATTTAAACTTCTGGCACTGAGCAATAACATTTAGATTTTTTAGGGTTGGTTTTGCTATATAAGACGTTTTGCCAGCCTGGCATTACCTAAAAAAGGTGCAGTGTGGGAGGACAATGTTTTAGTAAATATCTGAAAGCCTAGGGGGGCACAAGTGCAAACTGTTCCTGGCAAAGCAGTGCAGCCTGTTGACCTTGTCCTCCCATGATAACAAATATAGTACCTCCTCAGAGTGGCCCCAGCAAAATCAATTATGATTAGAGTCACAGTTTCTGTTTGCATTGTGGCATCATCCTTAGAGAGCATAGAATGCAACCAAATGCTAGACTTATACCAGGCTGTGACACAGTCTGAGAGCTCCAACATGTCTCTTTCATAAAGTCCAGAGAGACAAGTCTCAGGTCATTTACACTCGCAAGGAGTCATACTGGTACTTGTTGTTCAAAGACCTGAGTGCATACATGATTTGGTGGATAATGCCCTTTTATAGGCAACTGACTGACTTTCTCCTTACTCACCCTGGTGAATGTTACATTGTCTCACACAGCGAGTCCCCTACAACCAGAATATTAGGTTGTATGGTGGCTTGCCTTAAGATCTATATGCCTAATTCATACTGTGTATAGTGAGTGCAGTGCATGCATTACTGACTTTATTTGTATGAGTGTTGGTGTGAGAGAGTTTTGCCACCAGTGACATTATACAAATACCTCTTTCACTATCAGTTTAAGTTTTAGTTAGTCAACATGGGGCAATACATTACTTTAGGATGCCCATATTCACCAAGCTCACTACACGGAGAACAGGAGAGTTCATCTCCATGGTTACAGGCCTTTTTTCCTTGATCAGAAAGTTGCTAAAGGAGTACAGACTAAAAACAGGAGTATCCAATACAAAACTCGAGGGGCAATTCCTGTCACTGCAAACACTAGCTTCTCTTCATGCAGCTGGGGGGGGGGGGGGAGCCTTACATTAATATGCATTTTCAGGAGAAATAATGACCCTGCAGATTATTAGGGAAACTGTAGAATACAATAGTACACACAATGATAGCTTTGCATTGTGTGTGTGTGTGTGTGTGTGTGTGTGTGTGTGTGTGTGTGTGTGTGTGTGTGTGTGTGTGAGATTTATATAATGTATGTATATATATATATATATATATATATATATATATATATATATATATATATATACATATATACATACATATACACATATACATACATAAGCACACACACACATAAATAAATCAAATTATGAGAGAACTGTTCCTTACATAGATGGCAAATCTAGCTCCTTGGCAACTGTGCAGATTGCAACTGCATTATAATGGAATGCATTTCTTGCATTAAGTATACAGACAGATCTGCACTCGATTTTAATCAAAATGTTCTCATCAAAACTGTGTGAAGAACTATAAGTGCACTGTAAATAGCAACAAGTAAGGACAAAACGTGAAATAAATCTCATACCTACTATATAAATAGGAACGAGTAATAAGGACAAAATGTTGTGAAATAAATTCTTCATACCTCTCAACTATACAGATTTTTGCCTCATATTTTTGGTCCATTTTTCACAAACTTGTGGTTTTCTGGCAAATTAGGGGCAAATCATTAATCTCCACACTACAAACTAGTGAAAACAAAAACTACTAAAAAGCAAAAACAGACTGTAGGACCAAAACAAACCCAACAAATATAAAACCGTTTAATGAAGCGCTTTTCGTTACAGTAATATGATAACTTCATCAGATTACATGTACATCTTTATGACATGCTTTTATAAACAACACGAAGGTCATATGATCACAAACACCAATCAGCTAACTACCTACTGTAAATCTAACCACATTAAAATAAAAATAAATTAGTTGATAACTAAAGTATTTCAGTTAATATAAAATTATTAAATACATAAGAAAATAGACTTTTTACTTAATCTTACATAAAAATGCTTAAGAAACATCGAGTGGATACTTTCAGAAACACACACATATGGACAATAAAATACTTGACATACTTTTGAATCTTTATCTATTCAAACTCTAATTTCAATCAACAAGCTATATTGCAAGCTTCATTTAATCCTGGGGTTTGAAAAGCATTTAATACTAACTGCCAGAAAAGCTGAAGTTGTTCTAAATACAATGAAGTGGAACCACCTCTCCTGTCTACTTGTACTTGATCAATGGCTTTGAATGTAAACGTATTCTCCCCTGTAAGTTGGAAGTGTCTTGCTAGAGCATTTTCATTTTTCTCAATTGCATAGGCATGCACTTCCTAGAGCATTTTCATTTTTATTTTTCTCAATTGCATAGGCATGCTCATAAATTCTATCTCACAGCCTACATTCAGTTTTTCCAACGTAGAATGCTGCGCAAAGTTTACACTTTGCTATGTATACCACCATTTTTGAATTACATGTCAAATTGTAGTGGTGTGTGTATTTTTTATCTTCAATTAAGAAAGATCTCTCCACTGTGATAAATTTACACCATCTACACATAACCACAAGTATACATTCCTGCCTTGCTACTAGCTCTTCTTGAATTATTACTTTCCAGACTGTTTTTTAAATTACTACTCCTTCCAAACACTATTTTTGGGAATACACCCAGTTTTTCTATCATCCCCTTATCTCTACTAATTAGTTCCCAATGTTTATATATAATGTTTGACACTATGGAACTATCCGTATTGAATGTAGTAATGAAACTAATCCTAAAATTGGGTTGGGTATCTGTTTGTGGGTGTGTTTGATCCTGCATCTCTGGATCTACCATCTTGCCTCCAAAAAGTACTTCCAAATCCAATGGGGGGACATTATGAAGGATGGGTTTGATACTCCCATTATTCCTTTTCCATTGTACTTCATCAACTAAAGAATTAATCAGGATGATAGGATACCCTCATCTCTGAAACATGTTACTTAAACCATCACATTCATTTGTGAAGTCTGATTCAAGAGAGACCATTCTCGTTGCTCTGATAAGTTGTCCTTTAATTATTGACCGTTTTTGTGAAAATGGGTGCGCGTTTGAAAAATGAAGGAAGGAGTTGCAATAAGTTATTTTCCTATATATTTTTGAAATAAACCTATGATGAACAAAATCCTCCATCAACTTTACATCTAAATAGTTGATAGTGTCACAGTTAAAACTGAACATAAATTCCAAGAATCATTTGAAGATAGAACTCTTGATCGAACAAAAAATAATTGTTAGTCAAAATTATATCAAGTAGTTCCTCTATTAGTCATATTTCTGACTCAGGTGCCCCTTTTGATCTTAATGTAAGACTCGCCCATTCAATATCTTCCTGATGTGGAATTGAGGTATAAAGATCCTTCACATTGATGGTTAAAAAGTCATTGCCATTCTCAAAACTTAAAATATTAATCTTTTCTAAGAAGAACCAAGAGTCTTTACACACTTGGCCTTCCATTTTGGGATATTTTTGTAACATTTTATCAACAACTTTTGTACTAGGGTATGTTATTGAACCTCTACCATCGATGAGGGGTCATATAGGTGGATTTTGGGCATATTTGTGCACCTTGGGGATGCCAAACATAACTGGAATTTTTGGAAAAGAAACTGTAATAAAGTTGTAAATATGTACGTCAGTTTTAGCTTCTACAAAAAGGTCATTTATGTACCCTTTTATACAGTTTTGAGCAATATTTAGCTCATTAATTGACATCTTTAAGTCAGCGTGACTTAAGAGTGACTTCATTCTTCGATTATAATCAAAAACATCAAAAATGGCTAAACCTCCTCCCTTATCGGGTTTAGTTACCCTCACATTCATAGATCTCAACTGTTCAAGCGCACTCATTTCGTCATTGGACACATTATACTTAGTAGATTTACTCTGAAAAGAGTTGCTGTTATATAATGGAATATGTCTCAAATCCAATTCACATTTGTTTTCAAACATATTTAATGTGGGATGTAATGGTGTATTATATATACTCGGAATATGGAAGTTAACATCACTCATCTCAGAATTACCAAGTAAAATAATTAAATTGAGCTTCCTGATAAAACATTTCAAATCCATCAACGCTTTAGCAATATTCACGTATCTACTAGGGACAAATGTGCTGCCTTTAGCTAATAAAATCAACAATTAACGGATCCATACCCACAGAAGAATAATTAAAAATATTGCAATCCCCTGTATTATTAGTCACAATGTTCAAATGTCCATCAAACTCGCTAGTTAACATCTGGGTCTGTTGTTCCACTGTTTGTTCTTGTGTTTCTGAAAGGCATACCATTTTGAGATGGTCCCAGTTTGTTTGCAATCCTGAAAATTTTGATTATAGGAACTGACTTGTTATTAATATTACGAATACGTTCACTCTGTCTAACAGTCTCATTATTGTCATTATTTTCCTCTATTAGAATATCACTGTTGGTATTATAAACTGAAACACCGGTATTACCATTAGGTAATCAAACTTGTGATGGTGTTGGACGAGGATATGCTGTACCCGCATCATATGCTAGACGATCACGTCTCATTTTTTTAATTTTATTGTTCTTAAGCCTTTCAAATAATTGATCTATGCTAGAAAAATTCTAGCATAATCAAATGTATATCGCTCATAATCTGAATGGCTTTTTATTTCTACATCCAGTACAGATACCTCATTTGTAAGTGTCTCAATAAACATGTTATAGTGTTTAAAAGAAATAACATCAAACCAAATAACTGAAAAAATAAAAACAATAGAACTTGGTAATAAACCAAACTGCGCTTTTAATGACAAAAGTAAGAAAGGTAATAAAATCCAGTAAGCACTTTCGTCTTCTAACAAAAGACTTCATCAGACTGAATTTAAAATAACACCATCATTTACTTAAATACTAAAACTCCACATAAAATGGCCATACAAATTTAATGTTTTAACCTCCTTCCTTTTCAAATAAGCTACAGAATCTTCTCTGCTGTTTAGCCCTGGAGGATAGCAGGCATTCAAACTAACTTCCCACGTATATTCCAACCATCCAAGCTCTTCATCTGCATTAAACTTTGTTTCATAATCAGTAATAGTTCCCAATACCAGAAATTTATAATCGATTCTGCAATCCCCCATTTTATAATGTTTACCTAAAGCATTGTTGTCATTGCCAGTCTCCACAGCTCTTTTGTGTTCATACATTCTCTTAAATAATTCCCTGCAAGTACGACCTACATAAAATGCCCCACAGGATTTACAAACTATTAAGTAAACAACATACTTAGATTTGCATGTATAAATGGGTTTAATGAACAGTGGGTCAACAAGGCAAGGACAGTTGCCTAAAAGGACTAGTGGACTGTTGTCCAGTTGTTTGACCCCACCAATTGATGTCTTTGCGACTTTCAGCAATACAGGTAGCTATAAAAGCTATTCTTTTGATGCATTGGAACTGTTTAAAGAATTAGAGAAGGATCGCATCAAGTTGAAATGTTTGCAATGGGATGTCGCTTATTTTGACAATTGTTTGCGAGTCAAAAGGGTTCCAATGGGACTTAGGATTACCAAGGATGTCCAATGGGAGCGACCTACCCAAAGAATTTATCGACAGATGGGTTGAACTTAACCAAAAGGTAGGGCTGCAGTATGTGGAAATGCTGTCCGAGTTTAACAAACTATAAAATATAACAATTGAACAGTAAAATCAATTCCAGCTTTTTTTCTCTCAAGGACAAATTGACTGCAGAGAATTTTGAAAGCAAATTTGGTTTGATTCAAGACAAGCTCACTAAGGAAAATGAGCTTTTGTCTAAGCACAAAAATTAAGAAATTTCAGCGCGACCTTAAAGAATATGAGGAAGGAGTTTCTTATATCAGAGTTATATCAGAGCGATTGATGCAGCATGTCTAGGAGTAGGAAATGAGGCATATGTGAACGCTGGTGGAGAGGAAGAAGTGCCAAGACACTCGGGAGTGTTTGGCTCAGCGTGGACAACGAAACGAAGGAAATTCGGCCAGTGCATCTCCTTGTTCCTCATCTTTTGAAAATTTTCAAGGGGGACAACAAGTACAAAATGTGCAATTTTATCAAAAGGGGCCGAAGTAACAGCTACCAATATGGGGAATTACAACAAGTCATCCAAGAAGAAAACGTGGAGGAAATGGAAAAACTTTTTCTTCAGGTACATCTGATGCTTGCAGTTATATAATAGTAAACTTGTCATCACAATTTTTTGATGCTACTACTTGTGAAGTTTTGAGTAAGGGTTGGAATTTTTTTCCATCTAGTAGAGCGAACAAATGTGATGTTATAATCGAGCTGAGAGACTTTACTAGAAAACTAAATTTCAAATTATTGTGTAAAAATAGTGACAGCATTTCTAGCAATATGTTCAGAAAACCAAGCATTTACAACCCTCCATTGAGAAAAGAATTGGAGATCTTTCTCAGCATGACTGAACTTCAAATAATTGAATTGTTGGACAATCACAGCAGCTTCAAATATTTTAATATGTCTGCCAATTGTATGCAAGTTGTTTTATGATTTGGTTAATGATGAAGAATTACTTATTAGTAAGGCTGACAAAGGGAATGCATTAGTAATGTGTGATAGGGACTTCTATGACAAGAAAATGTAATGTATGTTGGCTGATGATATTTTTTATTAAAAAAGTCAATTTCTCAGCTGTTAAAAAATCTTATGGTTTCATTGATGCATTAGTGGAGAAATGATTCTACACAGGTAAGATAATCGAGGATATTAAAAATACATTTACAATGCATCACCCAGATTTAGTAAAATTTTTGGTTTAGCCAAGATCCACAAAAAATTGGATGATCACCCATTCAGACCCATTGTAGCTAGTGAAGGGATGAAAACTGAAGCTATCTCCATTTTTGTTGACAAACATTTGCAAAGGGTAGCTGTGAAAGGCATTGCCTATATTAAAGATACTTTGGATTTTAACTATATAAAAGATGTTGATATTATTGATTCTGACCTACTAGTTACCCTGGATATGAAATCATTGTATACAGTCATTTCCAATGAGGAGGGAATGGAAACCGTTTAAGTTAGAACTTTTGTGTTCAGGACTTTTTTCTAACAGTAACATTAGTTTACTAATGGAGATAGTTATAATTATTTGAAGTTTAAGGAGGATTTCTATCATCAAAAAAATGGGGTGGCAATGGGTGCAGCAATGGCACCCAGTTATGCGAATATCTTTATGAATGATTGGGAGAAAATGTACATTTTTATTGATGTATTTAAAAACAACATTCTTTTCTACAAACATTTTATTGATTTGTTTATTGTATGGAGAGGGGGCGTTGAATCCTTAAATACCTTTTTAGCATATATTAATGGGGTCTGTACTTATTTGAAGTTTACATCTGTATGGGATGACAAGAGTATCTCATACTTGGATGTGATAGTGTACAAAGAAAAAGGCAAACTGTTAACTAAAATTAACAAAGAATGTACAGAATAATGCTTACTTGTACTTTTCAAGTATGCATCCCAAGTATATGAAAGAAAACATTATAAAAGGTCAATTGATGAGGGTTCATCAACTAACTTTAGGGGATGTGGATTTTATCAATGATATGTCACAAATTTACAGCTAGAGGTTATTCTAAATATTTGGTTAAGAGTAAATTTGAAGAAGTCAAAGAAGTTAGAAGTAATTTCAGAGTGCCTCCAAAGAGAAGCATGACTAGAGATTACAGGACTGTCATGCAAATCTCCACCAGTGTGGATTCAGAAGCTATAAAACAGATTATCAAAACCAACTGGAAAATACTGAAAAGCAATGAAGAGGTTCACAAGGCAGTTGGAGAGAGTCCATGCTTTGTGCACAAAAAAGGGAAGAGCTTTAAAAAATTTTTCAAAACCAACTTAATGTTAGGCCTTCCAGTATGGGTGGTAGGATGGAGAAATGTTTTGCATGCAGCTTTTGTGATTTAATTTATGATGGAATTAGAGTAATTACTATTAACAATTTTAAGATCAAAATTAACAACATTTACACATGCAAATCTAAGTATGTTGTTTACTTAATAGTTTGTAAATCCTGTGGGGCATTTTATGTAGGTCGTACTTGCAGGGACTTATTTAAGAGAATGTATGAACACAAAAGAGCTGTGGAGACTGGCAATGACAACAATTCTTTAAGTAAACATTAGAAAACGGGTGATTGCACAATTGATTTCAAATTTGTGGTATTGGGAACTATTACTGATTATGAAACAAAGTTTAATGCAGATAAAGAGCTTGGATGGTTGGAATATACATGGCAGGTTAGGTTGAATGTCTGCTATCCTCCAGGGCTAAACAGCAGAGAAGATTTTGTAGCTTATTTGAAAAGGAAGGGGTTAAAACATTAAATTTGTATGGTCATGTGATGTGGAGTTTTAGTATTTAAGTGAATGATGGTGTTATTTTAAATGTGATGTGGAGTTTTAGTATTTAAGTAAATGATGGTGTTATTTTAACTTCAGTCTAATGAAGTCTTGTTTGTTAGAAGACGAAAGTGCTTACTGGGTTTTATTACCTTTCTTACTTTTGTCATTAAAAGTACAGTTTGGTTTATTACCAAGTTCTATTATTTTTATGTTCTAGTGTTTGACCATTAATTTCATTAGGTCAAACCCTTGTTGGTCAAATGACACTAAGTTCCAAATGAAAAGGTGAATCAAGAATTAAACCTGTCTGGTACTGATGGTAACGTAACCCTTTATGAACCATATGCTGCTGTAGACACTCTTGGAAATAAGCCACTTCCAGCTGCAATTTTTTCAGTTTTAACAGTTTATGATCCAAAGACTTTAACTTGTCTTGTAAATTCTAAGCACTGACCTGGACTCCTTGCGTGTTATCAGCCAGTTGCTCCTCGGCACTATCCAGACCCGTAGAACAATTCACTTTGTTATTTAACCATTCTGTGAAGCACGGAGCCCCAATAAGCCCCATAACACCAAGTCCATCATTTCCCTGCACTCTCATTGCCCCCCCCCTATGAGTTGTTGGTATACAAACACAGTTGTGCTGGGGGGGGATTAACGGAGTGCTATTACCAGAAGCAATACAACCGTTAAGTGAACGGTTACTCGTAGGCGGTTGATTAATCAAATCTTGCATAGAACTAGAGGAAGCCAAAACATGTACGTTGTCATTGCCTTGAGAAAAGCTTCCTCTGCACTGCTGGGTGTCAAAATGTTTGAGACAGATAGCCAGGTTATCCACCCATTGTGAAAGCTGATTAATAAGAGCTGTTAATTCAAAAAAATCAGTCCGGGTTTGTTGTTGGCTGAACAAACTTGGACTTTTTTCAAGTGCACACCCATTTTCACAAAAATGGTCAATAATTAAAGGACAACTTATCAGAGCAGCGAGAATGGTCTCTCTTGAATCAGACTTCACAAATGAATGTGATGGTTTAAGTAACATGTTTCAGAGATGAGGGTATCCTATCGTCCTGATTAATTCTTTAGTTGATGAAGTACAATGGAAAAGGAATAATGGGAGTATCAAACCCATCCTTCATAATGTCCCCCCATTGGATTTGGAAGTACTTTTTGGAGGCAAGAAGGTAGATCCAGAGATGCAGGATCAAACACACCCACAAACAGATACCCAACCCAATTTTAGGATTAGTTTCATTACTACATTCATTATGGATAGTTCCATAGTGTCGAACATTATATATAAAAATTGGGAACTAATTAGTTGAGATAAGGGGTTGGTAGAAAAACTAGGCGTATTCCAAAAATAGTGTTTAGAATGAGTAGTGATTTAAAAAACATTCTGGAAAGTAATAATTCAAGAAGAGCTAGTAGCGAGGCAGGAATGCATACTTGTGGTATGTGTAGATGGTGTAAGTTTATCACAGTGGGGAGATCTTTCTTAATTGAAGATAAAAAATACACCCTCCACTACAATTTGACGTAATTCAAAATGGTGGTATACATAGCAAAGTGTAAACTTTGTGCAGCATTCTACATTGGAAAAACTGAACATAGGCGGCAAGATAGAATTTACGAGCATGCCTATGCAACTGAGAAAAGTAAAAACGAAAATGCTCTAGCAAGACACTTCCAACTTACAGGGGGACATACGTTTACATTCAAAGCCGTTGATCAAGTGCAAGTAGACAGGAGGGGTGGTCCCACTTCATTGTATTTAGAACAACTTGAGCTTTTCTGGCAGTAAGTATTAAATGCTTTTCATTCCCCAGGATTAAATGAAGCTTGCAATATAGCTTGTTTATTGAAATTAAAGAGTTTGAATAGATAAAGATTCAAAAAGTATACCAAGTATTTTATTGTCCATATGTGTGCGTTTCTGAAAGTATCCACTCAATGTTTAGGGATTTTTTTATGTAAGATTAAGTAAAAAATCTGTTTTCTTTTGTATTTAATAATTTTATATTAATTGAAATACTTTAATGTGGTTAGATTTACAGTAGGTAGTTAGCCGATTGGTGTTTGTGATCATATGACCTTAGTGTTGTTTATAAAAGCATGTCATAAAGATGTTCATGTAATCTGATGAAGTTATCGTATTACTGTAACGAAAAGTGCTTCATTAAACGGTTTTATATTTGTCGGGTTTATTTTGGTCCTACAGTCTGCTTTTGCTTTTTGGCAAATCATTAAACACTGAAGTTAAAAAATGATAGATATTAGTGTTTCAAACTTCATACCCTTCAGAAAATTCATGCTAATGCAAAACCTGTTATTCTATCAACCTTCTAAGTTTGTCAGAGCAATATTTAAAATCTGTCCCTATTTTTTAACCTTTGTCCCACTTTTATTTATGCCTTTGTCCAGAATTTTTGTGCTAAGAGGTTGAGAGGTAGGAAACTGGGTCTAAGTAAATGTCAGAATTTTATATTTAACAGAATTACTGTAGCTCTGCAAATGTAAATTTGTGGTGGTGCAGTGGTAGCATTGTCGCCTCATAGCAAGAGGTACTCCCGTTCAATTCTTGGGGGGGGGTGCCTTCTGTGTGGAGTCTGCATGTCCTCCCCACGTTCGAGTGGTGTTCGAAAGACAGGCGTAAATTGGAGTCTGCATGTCCTCCCCACGTTCGAGTGGCATTCGAAAGACAGGCATAAATGGGCATGCCTTCGTTGAAGGTTGGGCGTCAAGCTGGCACCTCAGCACCGTAAAAATCTACTGCCAATCATTAGCAGACTGGAGTTCCGCTGTGGCGATCCCTAACCAAGAACAGCCGAAAGAAGAACAACTGTTGCACTGCAAATGATATGAGTGTGTAGAGAGAGTATTTGAGAGAGGTTAACATTTTGGTCATCATGGACTTCCATTGAAGCTCATTTGATCACAAAAATGACATCCAAAAAAACAATTCTTTGGAGCTCTGTAGTGTCGGCTAGTAAAAGTGGAAAGTTCTCCTTATTTATACTGTTTTATCATCTTGGGTACTCTTTAAAGAAAGCAGGGAGCAGCCCCTGCAATATTTGTTACTTTCTGAAGTTTTATTCATATTTGTTGGCCAGGAGTTGAATTGCTCATCATCACTATATTGAATCATATCACACACATACAGATTTGTCTTACATTTTGCACTGTCATTTATCCTGAGTTAATTTGCTTTGATGGAGTTAAAACAGAGATGACTTGAAGACCATGTGGAGTCAAGACATTTGTACTATCACATCACCTACATTTCTTGCCATAATTTGATTGGATAACTTTTGATATCTACATTTTAATTTCTTTGCTTATCAGTGAAATTAAATTCATGTCTACAGTCTTGTAAAAGTATAGAACTTTATATTTGGATGTACAGATTTCTGTTGTCAGAACTGTTTTTTATTTTTTTATCAGTTATTTACTGTGCATACTTGTTCACTGTCTTTGTGCTGTAGAGAAATATAGCTTATGCTACCTTTTGTAAATATTTCTTTAACATTTCACTTATGTGAAGGATCCTGCATACTTCTTGTTAAATCCACAGTTGATCCAATGTTTGGATTCAGGCCTCATCCCTGTGTTCCACAAGGAAGCACATTTTCATCTTTAAACAGATTACAAGGTATCCAAAGTCTATTAATATATTATTTTCACTTTCATTGCCAGTTTGCATGCTGACATGCCTATTTACCTTATTTTTGCTTGATCTAATGAAGTGTAGCTGTGAGAATAGACAGTGAGGATAACAATGCAATACAATGTTGTAGTAAGGTAGCAGCCACAGGTGCATAGAGCTTGAAAGGCATATAACACACCTGTACTGCCAAAGTATCTGCCCAATATGGGGAAAAAATCTCTAAAGAAGGAAACATACTTGTATCACATATAGCTAAGGCTCATAAATAAATATGTACCTTATCTAATCTTTGTTGACTGGGAAAGTCAAAATGGGATAAAGCCCATTTTAAAAGTTCAGGCCTGATGAAAAAGCTTCATATTCAATACAAGTAAACAAAAAATTCTGAAAAATTACACAATTTCAGTAAATGCAAGATGCAAAATATACAAAAAAATAATAGGCAACTACGACAGTTAAAAACACACTGGATTTCAGTGTGCATGCTTATGAGAGAGTAGCCTGTTACACAGGTCACTTGGGAAGAGATACAATATGCTAGCAATAATACCTAATAAGATAGAGAGAGCATAGTGCAGGAAATTCTGGGAAAGAAGGGTAGTTAATAGTAAAGGATATGCCCATAGTATGGGATAGTTAGAGCAAACTGTATACGAGTTTGAGTGTGAAGAGGGGGGGGGGGGGAGAGAAGAAAAAGAGCTAGGGTTGTAGTGATCCAGATGCAGTGCAAGATCAGAGCTGGATTTTAGATGCTGCTTTAGTAGCAGCTTAGAGAGTTTTTTTTATTATTCAGTTTTAAATGTAGTGGGATATTTACTTAGGGTGGCTGGAGCATATTATTCAGCGAAGAGCATTTATCAGGGAACTTAAATTATGGACTGTTTTAAGTTGTGACTAAATGTAGTTCAAAGGTTCTTACCAATGTAGATGACCAAAGGCTAGATAGTGGTGAGTTTTTAGAGGGGTGTTGGCTGCATATTCTGCCATTTTATTATAGCATGAGTCAAGTTATTGTAAGGGTGGCACTGAGATTTGTGAGTATGGGGTGGGGATGCATACAGAAGGGATGGAAATAGGAAGGCGGCAGCCATAGCTTTTGTCAAACTGTTAGCATGGCGAGAATCCCAGTTTAGTGTGTGTGTATGTGTATGTATATATATATATATATATATATATATATATATATATATATATATATATATATCTAGGTCTACTACTTTTCATCGAATATCACGTATTTGAAAAAGGAGCAGTACGCGAAAGTGCACTTATTCAAAAGTGCACTTTCGCAAACTCAGCTTCTACGAATGGATCGCACCACAGTGGAGGACAGCAGGAAAACGTGCTATGTCCTCCACTGTGGTGCAGTAGTTACAAACCTTAGTGCTAGGGCATGGGTCATGGTAAGGGGATAGCCCTACTAGCTATCCCCTTACCATGACCTGTGCCCTAACCCTAAGGTCCGTGACTGCCACACCACAGTGGAGGAAAGGCTATCTTCCACTGTGGTGTGGTAGTCATGGACCTTAGGTTTAGGGCGCGGGTCATGGTAAGGGGATAGCCCTACTAGCTATCCCCTTACCATGACCCGTGCCCTAACCCTGAGGTCTGTAACTTACTGCACTAAACATCAGTAGTAGCCCGTTCACTGAAGTGGGTTTCGCGAATGCACTTTCGTGTAACCCAGGGTCTACTGTGTGAGTTCGAAGAAGTGTATTTTCGAACTTATACAGTAGACCCATATATATATATATATATATATATATATATATATATATATATATATATATACATACAAATAAGACTGGAGTAGTCTGAGTTACATGTTCAATTTTAGTGTTGTTCAAGAAGATGTGAAATGCAAGATTACATTCTGTGAGCTTATTAGGCATAAAGAGCATTAGTTTTGTCTCTTTGGGGTTGGCTAGTAGATTTGAATTACTAAGCCATGAAGATTCATCTAAGGGATGATTTGTTAATACCTAGGAATGATAGCTCATAGTAGTTTCCGATGAGATACTTTGCCAAGATTAGACAGTGAGGAAAGGCTTTTGGTAGGTCAAGAAAAATGGTTGAGAGTAGGTTTTCATCATTTCTGTGCTGATTACCTGCATTGGTATAACTGAGGATTGTAGTAGTAGTGTGATGATTTGGTTGGAAACCATGTTGCGTGGGAGATGTAAGTTGCGGTCATTGAGAAATCTTATAAAACAGGAAGTAAATGCATCTTTCTAGTATTTTGGATAGGGGTGATAGTACTGCAATAGGCAGACAGATGGTTAGGTCTGTTGAACTCCCACCATTCTGGAGGGGAGGGGAATAATGAAAGAATTTTCCATATTAATAGGATATGGCTATCCTGTATGGACCTGTTAGTTAGAATGGATATGGAAAAAACTACGGCTTTGGCTGCAATAGATACTCATTTGACAATCGCCCACCTATCGAGTTCTTAGTTTCACTTTTAGTAGGTATTTCTCTAAGACTGCAGTGTGGACTAGTGCAGGTATGAGCTGACATAGAATTCAAATGGATTTGTGGCATGGTTAATAGCAGATTACTATTCTATTTGAAGATTGCAAGGACTGAGTTGATAGCATGTCTTGGCAGTTTAAATCCCAGTTTATCCGAGTCACTATTAGTTGTGGGGACGGGAGTGGAGGTCTGCCTTGGGTGTAAGTTTTCTTATGGAAAATCAGAAAAGTTTAGAGTTCTTTGGAGGAATGTTTTGGAGGTTGGTGAAATAACATTTTTTGTCATTGATTTGCTATTTAGAGAGTTTACTGAAGGTTCCCATTTTCCTGTGGGGTTCTTTGTGTTTTGCTTTAAAACCAACCATTCTTTCTAGGCACTGTTTAGTATCACATGTTATTCATTTTTTTTTCAAAAATTTCTTTATTGCCATTTTCAAAGAGAGAGAGTTCCAAAATACACAACATTACAAAAGGAAAAAAGAAAAACTGCATTAACAGTAAAAATAAAAACACACAAAAAAAAATCTACAATATGTACACAAGAAGTCACTCTAAGCAGCCAACTTAGTAATATATTAGTCTGTAGTGATAAGAGGAATTACAGAAACCATTTATAGGGGATAGTACCAAGAGGGGAGAGGAAAAAACTATATTGTTTACCCAAGATAGATCAATCTGAAATCAGCTATTTACCAGAGGGTGAAGAAAGGAAAAAAAAGTGTGTATATGGGTTTCTATAAGATATATCAGCTCCTTGGAGTTAGCAGACGCTATATACCTTTACTTTGTATTTTTCACCTCTTGAGAATGATATCCAGCAAGTATTCCCAATATTTACGTTTTGTGGTTATGTAGAGTAGTTTGTGAGATGAGATGTATTTAATGGCTGAGTTGTTGAAACCATCCCATGAGAGAGGGGGTGCAAGAGTCCAGTTCTTTGTAATATAGAATTTCATAAGATCACAGATGGTGATGAAGATGTGCTTTAAGATTCTTGGGAAGTTGTTACAGTTGATGTGCAATATAGCCATTTCCCATGACAGGGTACTTTTTTAGTAGCCCATTTTCTCCAGTCTTGCCCTTAGTGAACACCAAAGATTGTAAACCTTACTACATTCCCACATAACATGGAGAATATCTGCTACTTGACTACAGCAATGTGGACATTTAGGTGCGTAACTGATATTAAATTTATTAAGTTTTAGTGGGGTAAAATAAACGTCATTATTAATCATAAGTTGAAATAGCAGCTTTTTGAATGGAGTGAATTTAACCGTATTTTCAATGGCATCCCTTTTGTTTTGTTCAGTAATTTGTGGGGTTTTCAAGATGGTTCTGACATTTTATATCCATTACAAGTTTATAGAATCTAGAAATTGTTTTCCCCTTGATCACTAGGTTTTTGAGAATTAGATGTATTAATGTCTTGCATAGCATAGTTATCTGGTAGGAATTTAATGTTTATGACATATCGTAGTGAATTAAGAATGCTTGCTTATTTCTTTGGAAGATTTAGTTTCACTCGGAGTTGTGTTGTATCAATTTCTTTCCATTTGTAGATGTCCCAAAATGTAAGATCCCTTAGTAGGGGATAGTCTTTTAAGTTTATGTTAGTTATTTAGGAGCAAATTGGGATTAAGGTGAAGGGGTTGCAGGAAGGAGAGGGCATTATATAGTTGTGCTGACTTAAGTTTTTGAGTAGTTAAAACCATATGCTTAATGAAATGAAAGAACAAGTTATTTTATATAAAAAAAAAAAATCACTCAATGTAGGAATTCTTGTGTACATCCTAATTTCCATGTGTAACAATGTACAATGGTTTTAATCAAAAGAACTGATTGTGAAAACAAATGGGCAACAATTGAGACATGAAAGTTATTTCCCATTTCCACATTAAACAGAAATGCTACAGCATTTCAAGTGCGACTGCTGTACTACTGATACTTTAAGTAACTTTGCATCAGACCCATCAACCTGAATGGTATTCTGTATGCAGTCATGGACAGAATCATAAACAGCTCAGCCACAGTGGCATGGGGCCAATTTATGTCAGCTGTAGAACAGTATGGGGTTATTAAGCACAGAGTTTGTGGCACAAGTGTTAATAGTACTTAATGCTTATGATAACATTAATGCTTTTCACACTTCTCTACACAATGGGACAACTGACAAATTAAAAGTGTGTCAGTCCATAAACAACTTAGTAATAAAACAAGATACAGCAAGTCAGAGTGGAGTGTTACCTGTCTATTATAGCAAGAGTTACCAATAGGAATCAGCGAGGTTAGTAAATTAAAACACTGGGAATGAGCAATGTATGCAAGTAATTAGTTGATCCCATGCTGTACTCTTTTTAACATCCTTATTAAAAAACAAAATAAGGAAGAATTATTGTAAGGTGGGTTGCTTCCACCCCCTTTAAATAAAGCGTTTGTAACAATGATTGCTGTCCTTAACCCCAGGGCAGTTGAGATATGGTCTCGACCATATAACGTTCGACATTTTAAGCGTTATAATAATTGACAAAGACTATGTCAATTATTGTAACGCTTAAAATGTCGAACGTTATATGGTCAAGACCATATGTTCGACATTTCAAGTGTTCGAAGACTGATTTTGTAACAGCGCCGTACAGTGCAGAATTTCCCTTTTCTGTACTGAAGTGCAGTCTCGAAGTTGGTATATTTAAGTGTGGGGGGGTGTGGGGGGTGCAGGGGGGCTTGTTAAGGTGTGCTTTTCTTTTTTTCTTTTTTTTATTTATTATATATTCGAACTTCCAAATAGACCATATGGTATTTGATATTTTGGATGTTAGAATATATAACATAGACCCGGGCAGTTAGAAAACCTGCTTAGTAACTCATGTTTTACAGGGGAGTGATGTCACATTAACAGCCCACCTTGCAACCACACCATATGTGTTTTGTGCTGGAGACAACTCCCACCACCAGATGACATTTTATTGAGGTAAAAGACTACAAATGCTAAAATTAGAAGCTATCAATAGTAGGCTTAACTAGGTTTCTTACACAGAAAAGAAACACTAGTGTTTTTATTTTATCATTTTATTTATACTAAGTGACCATGTTGATTGGTTATAGATGAAATTAGTATAATGCCACTGACCAGTCTGAAGTCAAAAATGTAACAAATGCCATGAACTATTGTAATGCATGCCAGAATTCTTCAGACCTTTTTGCAGAAATCATTTTTAAAAACACTGAAAAAAAAGTGACTTCAGAAACAGAAACCATTAGAACACTAAATGAATGATTTTTAGAAAACACTAATGGAAACAGCACAGTAAATATTACATCAGAAACCAGCTGAAAAAATATTAACTGCCTCTGCCATGCTACAGTTGTAGGAATAACAAATATAATGGATCTTTTAGCTTGGCAAATGTCTTGCTTTCTCTACCCATATCAATTACTATTAGCAGTGAGTGTTAGTAATGAAAGCTACTGCTTAATTCAGGCATGTTACAGCTGGTTATTTCTGGGGAGTGCAGATCTGCTAACCTGATATTAAACCCCATTCACGAGTGGCTGGCTTGGCATGAACTGCCATGAGTGTGTACCCCAACTGTTTCCATACCAGTGGCTTGTCTTGAGACACTGTACGTAGGTAGCTTGTTTTTTGAGGTAGGGAGTGCAGCATTTGCCAGATTACTGCCATTTGCTTTTAGGGCATGGAGTAGCAGATGGAGTGGTAATCATCCCTTATGTTTGCCCTGTGGCAAAGGCTATGAGACATGAATGCGGTGGATGATATGGTTTGGAAAAACGGTAAGTCAGTGACCCAGCATAATCAGCAGTGGTACCGGGAACCATACCATACGCCCATTTCAGTAAGGACAAAAATGGAAAATGTCTAATGTAATACAGTAATGTGCTTGTGCCCTGCAGCTAGCTCTATAATAGGTAGAATGCATGTAAACACTGCCAGCACACTTAAAGGGTAGTGCCCTGCAGCTAGCTCTATAATAGGTAGAATGCATGTAAACACTGCCAGCACACTCAAAGGGTAGTGCAGCTAGACAGCAAGTTTACAGAAAAGCTCTGACATAGTAGATGTGAGAGTAAGTTGGGTAAGGACATCCTGAAGCAATATGTAAACCAGGGGTGTCCACAGGATATGCTACAATGTCATTTCAGTAGTAGTCTCTTACCACTGCCTGTAGGAGACTGCACTGACACTTAGTGATAATGCAATTCATATCTGTGCCTGACTTATCTGATGCTGGCTTTTAGCTACATTTAGACAGCCATGTGTATGTGTCAAACATTCATGATTTACAAGTGTGCTTTTGAAAAATGTCATGCATGCATCAAATGCATATCAGTTTGATGCATGAATAACTTTTGTTCAGAGCCCTCCAAAGACAAAGTTCACTGGGGACCCAAATTGCAAACACCAGCATAATATTTGCAAAACCCCTGCCATTCTGCTAGTAAACGTGCTCTGTACTGATATTGATATAAGCTAATAATATACAAAACAAGCCATTACTATTGTGGGTTAGACTGAAGTATGGCGTAGTATAACTGTATTAGGATAGTATAACTGTATTAGGATAGTATAACTGTATTAGGATAGTTGGAGAAGTGCCATTTATTGATCTCCTAATGTGCAACACAGCATAATATTTTTAACCATTTAGGTAAAATGATTCAGAAGGAAAATTCATTAGTAATAGAAGTTCCAAAATTCTTAGATGTTGTTGCATTGCTTTTAACTCTTCCTTGAGTACAGCTACAGCTAGATCAATTAGCACCCTGGGCAGTTACCAAGCTGGCACCCCTCACTCAAAATGAATAGCGTAAAAGGGCAGATGAAGATGTACAGTTTATCGGAATACTCTGCTTCAGTTAGTTACGTGCACTCAATGTAATTTAAGTAGCTATGAGATAACCTGCTTAATTGATTGACAGCACTCATGCCCAATAGCACCTTATTTATACTGCTGATTGCTCCCAAGACAACTGCCCCCTATGTCTCACCCCAGCTACAGTACAGCCCTTGAAGGGGTAGCTCCTTTAGCACACATTTCTTTTCTGTCCGGTTTTAGGCCATTTTCTGTTCACCAAGAAGATTGATTACTAATGTTTTGCTGCAGTGGTTTAACATCTTCACTGCTAGCTACTACCATGCCCGGCTTGAAATTCACACATTTAAGCAAACTCCTTGGATTTAACTAGTAGTGTGTGTCCATAACATAGTCCAGAGGAACTCAACTAGAGTATTCTTTATATGCAGTGTCTGCATATGCAGAACCGTACTCTATACACACACACAAGTTATGGAGTACAATATCAAAAGCTTCCTCTGTACCCAGATACATTATATGCACTGTCAGGCTCACATTTATTACTAGCATGCACGTCACAAAAGTCAGGGAAACATAATCTTGATTTGGAGAATGTCATCCTAATTAAAATCTATACATGGGTTATAGTTAACATGTTGCACAAGGTAATTCTCCATCAGGCTTGACTGAAAACATTTAAGGTGGTTTATGGTAGACTTGAAGACTGAGTAAATATTGTTCATCCTTCATACAAGAAACATGTGAAGGTTTATTCTTCTCCACTGTGGCAGCCTCAACATAAGCCAAGCCACAAATCTGCGGCATAGTCAGGACTTCATCTCCGTTTGCCTACGGAGCTGCCAACAGAGACTTGTACAGCAGCTATAACAACTGGATAATAGTCTAAGAATGACGTACTAACAGCCTTACCTGACAACCAGGAGCTATATTATACCCACTATATGATTATTTTACTCTACCAATAATGCTCCATCAGGCCTTAGTTATTGATAAATGTGCACAAATTATTCTTTAACCATTCACATTAAACTAAATATCTTAGAACCAACATGTCTTCATAAAACTATTCTGGGAATGCCTCTGCTAGCTGTTATTTCTCATCATAGTGCTTATGCACCTAAGCCAGTCCCCCTTCATTTTGTATTATTTACATATACATAATGAAATAATTTATTTCTACCCAACTGAACTGCCAAAGAATGTTCAAATGAAAATTTAACAACTCAGACTAAAGTTTTAAACTTCCATCCAGTGTCACATACTTGTTCACTTTCCAAGAATTCTAGTGTTGCTAGACAAGGCTTACACCAAACTCCCCAGGCCTTTATTCTTCTATTTTAGTACAGCAAGCTGTTGCATTCAATGGCTGATATACAATTCACCTTCCACAATTAAGCTATGTAATATAGAATATCAAAAATGTTACTTTCTTCTTCCTTCCATTAGCATAGGTTTGCCGATACACATTTGATACCACACTAGTGTGCATGTTAAACAGTTTTCCATTCAAAAATGACAAAGATAGACATACCCCCACCCCCAATTCCTTTTCTTAGTATGTAAAAGCATCAGCATCTCTCTGTGTGCATTTATTCAAGCCTCCATGTTTCAGATATAACCACAGCTTCAGCCTTGAGACATTACATCCCAAACGCCAGTACCTTAACTGCATTGTTGATACTCTGCATTAAGGAGCAAAATTCTACATCTAAAAATCAGCTTTCACATTTTTTTGTTGTTGTAACAGAACACGTAAATAAAGTTTTTACTTTTTGTGCATAGCAACAGCCTCTAGTTGCTTACCAGAATTAAAGATACATAAATTATAACTTACAAAGTGCATGGTGATCCATTTCATTTCATCAGTGTACATTTAAACTTCCAATATTCTTGCTTGAATGCTACCACTTAAACCAGATGCTGACTTCTTCAAAAAAAAGACAGAATTACTTTTCTCTTGAAACATTTTCAATATTCTTCTGTTGCATACAGCCAGTAAGATATCTTTTAATATCTTTATGCTCCAGAATAAATATAAACTAATGCAATGCTTTAGTTTGTATAAATATTCCACACAACATTAGTATCTTGGCCCTGATAAACATGAAACAGCAATATAAATCCCTTAAATTGTTTTTCAGCTTCCTTTCTAACCTGTTCAGCATTAAATCACCAATCAGTGGCACACTTCTTTATACCTGCAGCTGCATATAATTAAGAGCCTGCCTTAATTCAGTAATTTCCTCTAACCAGCACTGAGCTTCTTTTTATTCTACCATAATCACTAAATTTGTTGTACATACTTTGCCCCTTGTTGCTCTTCTAAATCCATTAATATTGTCACCACTTTTGTCAACGGACTTTAAAACTGATTTGTTTAGAGATGTTACTGGTTTCTTCCTTAACTATCTCTGTACCTCCATTATCAGCTTATAAAGGGTTGTTATTCCCAGCTGTATTCCTATAGTAATATTACAGGAATTGTATTGTTTTATACATTCTCCATGATTGTTATTTTGATCTTCTCCGACTGAGTTCACTCATTCAGTAAATGCAGCAGAGTATAAGCTATCAGCCCCTTCTGTGTCACTACCCAAAGTATTGTATTTGCTGCTGCTTGCAAATGTGTTAAAATTCCACGTCACTTAAACCATTATCACAACGAATATTCTCTGACTTGGAAGCATTTCTGGTACAGCTCCTTGTACTGCAAGGTACAGCTAGTTAGAGGTAAATGCTACACATGTTACAAAAGTATAGCATCCTATCTCATCAGCATTTCTCCACAATATTCATTACAAGACATCATCATATAAAAGCTAATTAGAGCTTTATTTATACAAACCAAAGTGATCTCTGTTTAGAATTCCTAGGCCCCAGTGCCATAACAGCTATTAATGTCTTAGTCTCATACCTCTCTGCTTTAAGCAATTGAAAGTATTTGTCAGTGCACTCTCACAAGGGTGGGGGGTGGAATTATCTAGAGCCCCTCTGAGACTTACCCTGCAAGTACTCCCTGCTAAGAGTTCTTTTAAAGCAAAGCCTTCATCTCTAAATTGCTTGCTGGACCTCCATGTAGCCAAAACAGTTTTATTTATCATTAGAATCTGCAAATTCATTTAATTGGAAAATTAAACTGGAAGACTTGTTACATAACATACTTAATTAAAAAATGTTATTCTTATGTAACTCATTCATTAATCATGTAAATCCATTAGGCACAGGTCCTTTTAAAGGCTGACACAAGAACACTGGTTAACTGCCTTATTAAGAGCCACAAAAAAGTCTGTAAGAACCAAACCATGGACTGTGGGATAAAACTCATTAGCAGCTTATAGAATTAATCATGTGCATTAAAGTTCGGCTAATATATTTCCTATATATTACAGTGCTATTTTTACATTATATAGATATCAGTGTAAGATGGCTCATCGAAACACAAAAGCATTAAATGCAATTAATGATCGATAGTTGCATTTTGAAAAAAAAAAAGCTGAAAGACCAAAACAATGAAAAAAATGATTGATTCCTTTTGCAATCTCAGAACCAGGACAACAAAATTTGTCTAAATAGTGAAAGTCTTGCATCCAGTATTTTTTTTTTTTTAAGGTAAGTTCATTGTTAGGCTTTGGTGCAGAGTTGGTTTAGGTTTAGCATGTCAGTAAGGTGGTGCAGGGAGTCCTATTGTACGTCTTTACTGATTCATGCTTATCCCACCATACCTTACAAAAAATCCTGTCCGTAACATTCTTTCTACCATTCAAGACACTCCAACACACCCACACACATACACATACCACTAAATGTATTCCCTAACATAGTCCTAACTCTAAAAATAACCCTTAACAGCAAGCACTCACACACACACACACACACACACACACACACACACACACACACACACACACAGACACACACACACTACTAACTCTAGTCCCTTACATAGTCCTAATATAACCGTACCCCTTACCAGCAAGCATTCACACACACCACAAACTAAATTTACCCTCTATTGTAACCCTTGCTATAATTCTAATCCACAAACATTTACCTATTGCTCATACATAAACACACAAACCAACCATAAACAATATTGCATACTCACAACACTAAATCTAGCTCATACAGTAGCCCCTATTCTGTAACTCTACACACACACACACACACACACACACACACACACACACACACACACACACACACACACACACACACACACAGACACTACTAAATCTAGTCCCTTACATAGTCCTAATATAACCGTACCCCTTACCAGCAAGCATTCACACACACCACAAACTAAATTTACCCTCTATTGTAACCCTTGCTCTAATTCTAATCCACAAACATTTACCTATTGCTCATACATAAACACACAAACCAACCATAAACAATATTGCATACTCACAACACTAAATCTAGCTCATACACTAGCCCCTATTCTGTAACTCTACACACACACACACTGACACACACACACGCACACACACGCACACACACACACACACACACACACACACACTCACACACACACACACACACACACACACACACACACACACACACACACACACACACACACACACACACACACACACACTTCTATTATCTACTACCTTAGCTCTTAATCTAATCTTAGCCTGCAAACACTCTCACACCCACTCACCCATCAGAATGCTAATACTTTGAGAAATCTATTTCTATTCAAGCCCAAAAATATATGAATCCCCTACTTCCCCAATTACCTCTAAAGATCATTAACTTAATGCGCTAACCAAGATGAAAAATACTTCAGTGGGATCTGACAAAATACTTGCTAATAGTGTTACACATACCCAGTGGATAAACTCCTTAAATTATTTAGTCTAAGCTTTCCTGCTGGTTTTGTGCATGATGACTGGCAAACTATTGTGGTGATGCCTTTTCATAAGGGCAGTCTTACAACTGACTCAAGTAATTACAGATATATTAGTCTTACAAGCGTCATCATCATCATCATCAGCCCTTTTTCCCCTTTTCTACATTGGGCCTGTGGGTTGTGTCAGCTGTTGCCATCTCTCTCTCTCTTCAATGCCACTCTCCTACCTTCTTCGACACTCATGCCTGACTGTTGCAGGTCTTCTCTCATACAATCCATCCACCTCTTTGCTGGATGCCCTTTTTTCCTATTCCCTTCTTCCCGCTGTCCCAAATCATCTTCACTAGATTGTCTTCTGCTTTTCTGCACATGTGCCTGAACCACCGTAATCTGTTCTCTTTGTCTTTTTCCTGCAATTGGTGCTACTTTGGCTACTGCTTTGATGTCCTCATTTCTTCATCTGTCCCACAGTGTTCAACTTTCCACCCATCTCAGACACTTCATCTTCCTCGCCTCTGGCTTCCTCAACTGCTCTGCCTTTACTGCCCAGGTTTTTGTACCATACAGTAGTACTGGTCACACCTGTGTTTTGTATACTTTACTTTTCAGCTTCTTTGGCATTCTCCTGTCATATATAACACCTGACACTCTGTGCCAGTTGACTCCAGGTCCTCTAATTCTAGCTTTGACCTCCTCATTCAGACTTCCTTTCTCCTCAACCACCCCTCTAAGATACTTGAAGTTGTTAACCTTTTCCACCATTTTCCCTTCTATCTTTGTTCTCATCTGCTTCTGATTTCTCCCATATGCTGCCATTACAATTGTCTTATCTGTTCTCAGTTTCATCCCATGTGTCTTCAGTTTTGAATTCCATTCCCCTATCCTTTGCTCAAGATCTTACTTAGAGTCTGCCTGTAATTCCACATTGTCTACATACAGCAATTTTGTTGATCTGTTCCCTCTGACTTGTTTGCTAATGTAGTCCATTACCAGTATGAACAGCAGTGGAATCAGAGCTGAAACCTGGTGCACACCCACTCCCACTATGAAGTCATTGGGTCTTTGTACATAGCTTGCACTACCAACATTTCTGGGACTTTGAACCACATCAGGCCTGCTAAAATTAACTATCTTAGGACCTTATCATATGGTTTATCCAATTCAAGGAATACCCAGTTGGACTCTTTCCTCAATTTTAGCTTCTTCTCAAGTATCTGTCTCACTGCAAGTGTCAGGTCAGTTGTGCCGAATCACACAGTGCAGACTAGAGAAGTTGTTAACTGCAACTGAGCTACAAAATATAAGTATCTTGATTTTTTTTGATTATTTTTACAGATTACTGTTTTTACAATTTAATATATATAAAGCACTTTGTCTATTCAGTATCTTCACAAATCCTTATCTGTTTAAAAACTTTCATTTGTCTCTGTAGTGCTTGCTTGGTGGCTTTGCAGTTGCCCGCCCCTACTGTGACACACCTCCCAGTCTAGTGTCATTAGCTCATTCTGCTTAATACAGAGAGAACATTTGATAAGGCCTTCTGTTCCTCCTTTTTCCCTTTCAAAAAGTAAAACAAAACGTTTTATTTTTTTTTCTCTTTCACCTGAACCTTCTTGTGTTCTGACTGTCCTTCTCAAACATTTTGGAAATATACAGTATATTTCAGAGCATTTGTTATAACTGTATTTGCTATAACTGATTTAAGTATTTTTTTCTGGCTTTTTGATTATTTACTGCTTAGCGACTGCATTTTAGCCTGTTTATACAGCTCTGCATTCTATTTAAACTGTTTTTGTGTTGATTAACTGTTTTGCACTTTTAAAAAGTTAGTTGTTGCTTAATTTTACCTGTAGGCTAACACACTCAGGTGCGCTAGCCGCTTAAAAGCATTTATAGCATTTACTGTCTGTTTTTCCTCTGTTTTCTGCAAAAAAAAAAATCTTGTTTTCCCGCCTTACTGAACTAGAATAGTCCAGTCTTCAGAGTTTGTTGATCTCTGGGCTTTGTCTAGGTTCCTGTGCTATTCCATATCCTTATTTGGATAAAAGGAAGCGTCTTTGTTCACTAGTAGGAGTGGGGAGCACTGAGCAGCCTATTTGTCCCTAGAGGAGTGGTTCCAGCCAGAAACTTGTAGTCTATTGGCCATTTTGGGTCATTTCCTAGCTCTTTTCAGCCCCCTGTAATAAAGCCCGCTTTAGCGCGCTTTTTCACTTGTATTCAACTCAGCACAGCTCCTCGTGGTGTCCTGCAGAGTTCTACAAGCAGCAGAGAGCAAAAGAGTGACTTTTTCCGGATTTAAGTATTTTTTTCTGGCTTTTTGATTATTTACTGCTTACCGACTGCATTTTAGCCTGTTTATACAGCTCTGCATTCTATTTAAACTGTTTTTGTGTTGATTAACTGTTTTGCACTTTTAAAAAAGTTATTTGTTGCTTAATTTTACCTGTAGGCTAACACATTCAAGTGCGCTAGCCATTTAAAAGCATTTACTGTCTGTTTTTCCTCTGTTTTCTGCAAAAAAAAAAAAAAAATCTTGTTTTCCCGCCTTACTGAACTAGAATAGTCCTGTCTTCAGAGTTTGCTGACCTCTGGGCTTTGTCTTGGTTCCTGTGCTATTCCATATCCTTATTTGGATAAAAGGAAGCGTCTTTGTTCACCAGTGGGAGTGGGGAGCACTGAGCGGCCTGTTTGTCCCTAGAGGAGTGGTTCCAGCCAGAAACTTGTAGTCTATTGGCCATTTTGGGTCAGTTCCTAGCTCTTTTCAGCCCCCTGTAATAAAGCCCGCTTTAGCGCTTTTTCGCTTGTATTCAACTCAGCACAGCTCCTCGTGGTGTCCTGCAGAGTTCTACAAGCAGCAGAGAGCAAAAGAGTGACTTTTTCCTGATTTAAGTATTTTTTCTGGCTTTTTGATTATTTACTGCTTAGCGACTGCATTTTCGCCTGTTTATACAGCTCTGCATTCTATTTAAACTGTTTTGTGTTGATTAATTGTTTTGCACTTTTAAAAAGTTATTTGTTGCTTAATTTTACCTGTAGGCTAACACACTCAAGTGCGCTAGCCGTTTAAAAGCATTTATAGCATTTACTGTCTGTTTTTCCTCTGTTTTCTGCAAAAAAAAAAAATCTTGTTTTCCCGCCTTACTGAACTAGAATAGTCCAGTCTTCAGAGTTTGCTGATCTCTGGGCTTTGGCTTGGTTCCTGTGCTATTCCACATCCTTATTTGGATAAAGGGAAGCTTCTTTGTTCACCAGTGGGAGTGGGGAGCACTGAGCAGCCTATTTGTCCCTAGAGCAGTGGTTCCAGCCAGAAACTTGTACTTTATTGGCCGTTTTGGGTCAATTCCTGGCTCTTTTCAGCCCCCTGCTATAAGGCCCGCTTTAGCGCGCTTTTGCGTGATTTAGCACGGAGTTGCCCATAGAGCACCATCGGGCAGTGTCGGTTAAACAAGGTTAAACTATTTTTGACTCCGTAAAGTCTGCTCTTCAATTTTTCCCTTGGAGCTTCTCTACTTGCAATCTAAACAGTCTATTCTCTATCTCAATAGCTCAGCACTTGCTCCTAAAGCATTTTTATAAAGGTAAAGTACTTGTATACTAAACAAAGTACTACATTAGCCTAGAATCCCCTTGAGTACCCATTTCCCTATAGGTCCCTTCTGACTCAGTTACATAGCAAACTTTTTCACTTTTTCTAGCATATCGAAGGGTCAGTTGCTAGCGTCCTCTCCTGTTCAGCTGGTGAATCTGGGCATCTTGAGGCAATGTTACAATTGCCTCATGTACACAGACAACCCACTCCTTCTCCCACAAAACACAAATACATGTGAGAGATGCAACTATATAGCCAAACTGGAGGCTGAGCTCTCTCAACTCAGGACTGGCAAGACCAGACAGGAGGAGAAGGAAACCACGCACACCTCAAACCCAGTTTCACATAGAACTATCACAACTGCAAAACAAACACATAAACACACAAAAACATACTCGGAGGCACTGATCAAAAATCTACCAAAACTACAGAGGCCTCCAAAGCAGACACCCAAGCAACTGCCACCTCAAGACATAAGACATGCAACACATAGTTCTCAAAGTCAGTGTGCTAAACAGTCACAGCCCTTAAGGCCAAACACAATGCCAGACACACTTGTTATAGGTGACTCCATAGTCAGACACACTGATGTCCCACTCACCAGACTGAACAAGGAAAAGATCACAGTAAGCGGCCTGTCAGGCGCTAGAATCCGCCACATAACACAAGCACTCAGGTCACTCCACAGCAAGTACAAGTATGACTCAGTCATTGTTCATACTGGTGTGAACGACCTGAGACGTACCTCCCTGGACTACATGAAAAGAGACATAGAGGAGCTCTCAGATTATGTAGCCCAGGCCGGTATGACCCTGACCCTGAGCAGTATCCTACCCTCACCAAGAATGATGCCACAATACAGAGACAAAATGATCAGCTTTAATAATTGGCTTAATTACTGGTGTCATTCTAAGGGGATCCAATGTCTGTCTGCCTGGGATGACATGCTTGACAAGCCACGCTGCTTCACAAGGGACGGCTTGCACCTGTCACCCCTGGGCTTCCGGATATTGGCAAAGGCTCTTGCCACCCCATAGTGCCTTTTTAGGCAAGGCTCAAATGATAAACCTACCGCCCTAGAAAACAAAAATGGAGAAAAACTAAGGGTAATACTGCTCAATGCCAGAAGTCTAAACCTCAAGATGCATGCCCTCGAAGCCCTCCTCAGTATGGAGAACATCGATGTCTGTGCTGTGACTGAAACCTGGTTCAAGGCTCCTGAGAGCACCCCAGCACTATCAGGTTATACCTCATATCATGCTCCGCCCCAAAATCCGGACCGAACCACAAAAGGAGGGGGAGTATCCATATTCATAAAGGATACCCACACCTCCAGGTTAGTGGCAATGCACAAAGCATCGGAGACCATCCAGGTGCAATTAACCATAGGTAAAACTGCCCTACAGTTTGTAACATGCTACAGACCACCTTCTCAAACTCAGGAAACCCACACAGCCTTCCTGAAGACACTGGAGAGTATGAATGTCTCTCCAAACACCATCATATTGGGTGACTTCAACTACCCAAACATAGACTGGAAACATTACTCAAGCCCCAACACCCTAGCCCAAAGGTTCCTTGAGTTCATAAACTCAAATGCTATGGAACAACTAGTCACCATTCCTACAAGAGGAGAAAATATACTAGACCTGATCATCACAAACATAGGGACAAAATGCTCCACACCGGAAGTATATCCCTCATTGGTGAGATCAGACCATAAATTAATCTCACTGGAGATCCACATCCCGCCCCCACCCCCAGCAAAGACCACAGTGAAGAACTTCTCAAAAGCAAACTTCACACTTCTTAAGACTGGAGTGGTATCCTTCAAGGCCCCCGAGCCAGTGGAAACCACAACCCACACTGCTGAAACCCTTACAAATGCCTTCTACGAGCACCTCCAGGAATGTATGGATCAAGCAATCCCTAATAAAATCAAGACCCTTTCCACCAAAGGCAGGCCTCCGGTCTGGTGGACCCCAGCCATAAACAAACTCTACAATAAGAGGAGAAAGCTACTACATGACAGAGCAAAATCCCTAAAAGGGAAGGCATCTCTGATCAATACTAGCAAAAAACTACGATCACTCATAAAATCATCCAAGGCCAACTTTGAGAGAAAAATCGCTAATGACACAAAAGACAATCATAAAGCCTTCTTTAGCTATGTTAGAAACCTGGGTGGAAACTCCCAGATATGCTCAGAATTAGTCCAAAATGATAAAAAAATCACTGAACCCACAGACATTGCCAACATACTGACAGACAGGTTCAGTGCAAATTTCTCCCCTCCCTCCCCCCCAAAAGGAGAAATATCTATCCCACCAGAGTCTAGCCTCCTAAACATCTCAGATGCCCAGGTGAGAGCTGCTCTCTCTAAAGCAAAAAACACAGCATCAATGGGACCAGACGGTGTCCCCGGCTGTGTGCTGTACGAACTCAATGAGGAACTAAACCCACACATAAGGCTGCTATTTAATCTTAGCCTTACTACAGGATACGTACCCAAAGAATGGCGACGGCAACTGTGGTCCCACTCCACAAAGGCGGTGCTTCTACGGACCCTGGAAATTACCGCCCCATAAGCTTGACGAGCCTTGTCTGCAAAGCTATGGAGAGGATCATAATGGAACTCATAAATAAAGACATTGGGGACTTACAGACACTGGATCCTACCCAATTTGGCTTTGTCAAGGGCAGATCCTGCCTCTTGAACTTGGTCGACTTTTTCGAAACAGTCACTAAGGCCATTGATGAGGGTAAGGCAGTTCACACAGCCTACCTTGACCTAGCAAAAGCGTTCGACACAATACCCCACTCGGGCATCATAGAAAAGCTCACCAGCTTAGATGTAAACCCATATGTCACAAGATGGGTTGCAAACTGGCTCAAGGACAGAACACACAGGGTTAGAGTTGCTGGTGCCATGTCAGACTCTAAGCCGGTCACGAGCGGTGTCTCACAGGGCTCAGTCCTGGGCCCCCTCTTGTTCGGCATTTATTTTTCTGAGGTGCAGGCAAACATAGGGGGATTGTGGCTGACAAAATTCGCAGATGACTGCAAACTGGGCACCATAATTGACACTCCATCAGACACAGACATCCTCCAGATAGGTCTCATAGAAATGGATAACTGGTGCCAGAGCCATGGCCTTAAGCTAAATGCCAAAAAATGTATAATCATACCCTTTGGGAAAAACAAGGTAACCCCTAATTACCACATTGGTGGTAATCCATTAAACACGGAAGAAGTTATCAGGGACCTGGGGACCCAAGTTGACAGTAACCTCTCTTTTGACACTCACATTGCCAAAGTGGTTAGGAAGACCTTCTACATTGCCCACCTGATCATGAAGGGATTCACATCCAGATCAGGAGAGGTCATTGTACCCCTGTACTCTTCACTTATCAGACCAATGATTGAGTACAACGCCCCATTCAGAATGTACCTTACCCGACACCTGCAGCAGTTGGAAAGACCCCAAAAGTTCCTCACCTAAAGGATAAAGGGGCTCAAACATATGTCATACGATGCCCGACTGAAGAAACTCCAGCTCTATTCAGTCGCATACCATCTGCTCAGAGGTGATCTGTGCCTGACATACAAGGCCATGTCCAACCCGGAATTAATGGACATGCTCCACCTCAAAAAATCCAAATCCACCAGAGCCATGAGAGCAAGAGACTTAAACCTCAACACGGATATAAATAGGATGTGCTGGAGGGACAGATTCATCACCCAGAGACTCCCTACACTATGGAACAGGATCCCAGTCCATGTGAGGCAGAGCCCCTCACTTGACTCTGTTCAAGAGAAATCTTGACGAGTGGATGGGAGATTGTAGGTTTACCCCAGGAATCATCTCTGTATCACTGCTGGACAGAGGCACAGCAAACTAATGGGTATAGTATTCTCATCCTAAGGGGTGGTGAAAGCCACACACACTCTACCTAGGCTTATAAATGCTCTAGGGCAGATAGCCTAGTATGAACCTATGAACCTATGAACCTGATCTGAATCTGAAATGCTCATCTCTCATATTACTTTCACCTATACTGTGTATTCATTTATCAATCACCCCGTCCAGGACTTTCATGCAATGTGACAGGAGTTTGATATCTCTGTACTGCCCACAGTTGTGAATGTCCCCTTTGTTATTGAACACTGGCACTAGTATGCTTATTTTCCGGTCATTTGGGGTATGCCTATAACTCCATACTGCTGTGAGTACCCTCAGGAGCCATTTCTCTCTATCTTACTCAACCTCTTTATCCTATCTGCTTGACCTCATCTGACCTGCTGCTTTCCCTGACTTCATTTTGCTTAATGCTGCTCTTACTTCTCCTGTGGTGAACTGCTCACCTTTTCTCAATGAAGCCTGTGTCTGGGT